>NC_036649.1:1005467-1076242 GCF_002806865.2 Cucurbita pepo subsp. pepo | reverse complement strand
GGGGGGGGGGGGGGGGGGGTAAGAAACTGAACTTTCATTGAGAGTGACAGAATGTACAAGGACGAACAAAAAAAAACAGCCTCACACAAAATGAACTCTTATACATTTTAGTGATTCTCATGCAAAAAAATTGAATGTGTTTTAGTTCATAATACTTGAGCATTTGAGTCCAACACGTGGGAATTTCAACCACTAACTTCTTTGGTCAAGAGTATACGTCTTAATTAGTTGAGTTATGCTTAGGTTGATATGATGCTTAAGCTTTTAAGATACAATATTTTATGTCGAAGTATTCTTGATAGCCAAGCTAACATATCAATTTTCTTAATGGTTGAACATCTTAACAAAAAATTGGAAATTTAAAGACAATATTTTATATGTATTTCATTTTCAAAGCACCCACACATGTGCGACACCTATTTGACACATGCCCTAATATTTGTAACATGTACAGTTACACCATCACACAGAAGAAACTAGTTCAAAGAAAATCAATTGGCCAACGGAATTTCACGTTAATCATAAATTTTATATTTAGAAAAGAAAAAGGCATGCAAGACCTCACCACATCAACAATATTTTCACTAAAACTAAGTTTCCCATCTCTAGGCCAGTCGATTCTGTGAAGAGAATTTGTTGCGGAATGGGCGCCAGTGTTCACAGAAGAGTGTGCAGATAAAAATACAAGTGACTTTCCATCTGGGCTGGAAGACATTAACATTCATAAATCAGTTACGATGCTACTGCTCATCTTCTGCGTTAGTGAATAGACATGCCAATAAAATAGAGGTTCCATGATAATCGATGAACAATAAGAGTAATTAGAAAAATTGATCGATGGGAAGTATGTACACATCAAATAAAATGGTCTAAATTGATGCCATAAGCATGAAATACCTTCTAAAGCAACAATATAGATGTAATTAAAAAGAGGAATATGATTAAATGACATACAGCCTTAACCTGTTATTTAACTCAACAGCCTTAACCTGTTATTTATCTATTAAAACACGCTTGATATTCCCTAATGTAACAAATATAATTTTTAAAATCACAACACAAAAAAAGTTGTGTCATGCTCACTAAGGTTGTAAAGAGTTCTGGTTCTAGAAACGCATGCAAACAGTTGAAAAGAAATAGAGTACGATTTTAGCCTCCGCTAATTATATATATCAAAGTGGCCTGTAGCCTTATATTTTTCATTCAAATTTGAAGAAGAATTTACAGAAGTTAAGTTATAAGGTACTGTATTAGATGTGGATGCTAGTAAAAAAGAGGAAAAAGAAGAATAATTTAAGCAAACAAACAACAGAAGGCAATGAGATAAAAATGTACCTGAACCGAGGAGAGAAGGCACTGCTTATGTTCTGAGTTAGATTATAGATGGGAAAATCCTCTTTTGATTCATCTCTGGACAACATTGAAAGATTTAGAATGTTCCGACTGAAATGATATTAGAAAAAATCCATCATCAGGAGAAGAGAAAATGTATAACGCACTTGAGTTTATGTTCATTGACTTCTGATCCAAACTCCGGGGCCTTTACTGCATATAATGCACAAGGCCGATTATAACAGTAGATCATACCAAGTTTTCGAGGCTCTGGTGACCATCCAACAAAAACCAAATATTGATGCTCGCCAATAGATGGAGCCCATACAACTTGACCCAAACTCAAAGAATGCTCGATTATTTTCACATGCTTTACCTCTCCACTGTTAAAGAACAAAAAAAGTATACTTAACGAAGTTTTCAAAATTTAAAAATGTACCTTATTTTGTCAATATGAATACAGGAAACAGTTGAACCACACCTGTCAATATTGATGACAAAGAGAGCAGGCTGCCTTTTACCTGCATAAGCTTCCCCCCATTCTTCCTTAAAATCCCCTTGACCTTTCCAATTGGTAGAATCCTTATCTGTTGAGCAACCTTTTTGATATCCAGAAAGAGTAAACGTTGGTTTGGAGGGAGAAGGTTCCTCCGCAATATAAGCAATGTAAGTTTCATTTGAGTTCCAAGAGATTCCCTCGAACCTATAATATAAAAAGAAAATAGAAATTCACATCTAGTGGTCGATGATCCTGAGATACAAACTATTTACGAAAAACAACCAGCCATATACCATTACAACTCAGTTCTTGCTACTTCTGATATTACAGATGCTATAGAGCCACTCACCAACAAAATTAGTACATGTTGATGAATAACTTCTATCCAGGGAAGTGTAAATAAAGAATATCGCTTTTTTTTTCTCTCCTTTATTTTAAGAGACAAGAGTGTGAAAATGATAATTACAAAGTCTACGTTGATTTAACATAAAATTCACAATTAAAAAGATGTATAACCGAGTCATTACCATCCATCAGTATATATTGAGCCATGAACAGATTGGGGGATGTGAAACTCCTTTTCAAGTTGACCTGCACTCCAAATTTCCAATTGAACTGGAGAATCATTTTCAGGATTACGAACTGCAAGAAATTTTGAGCCTGCTGGCGATGGCACAATTGTAGAGATTCCAATCATTTCAACAGGGAATGGCGTCCATTTAAAGTTTACTTCACTGTCGTCATTTCCCTCGGAAATGTGAGCTGACAAAGTATATTTTCTCTTCTTATTTGCTAGAAGATTTGCTTGGCTAATTGAAAACGTTACCACGGAGTCTCCTGTTAAAAATGTCGGGTTGAAATAGAACTAACATGGCCAGGCACATAACTTTGTGACAAAAGGCACAACCGCACACATGTGGAAAATGCACTAGCAAAAACAATAGAAATCATACCACTATCAGACTTAAACGTCCATGCCTTATCAAAGTTAGGAATTTTTGTGAATTCTTCAAGTAATTTGGACTGTTCTACATATTCTTCCTCAGTTGCTGGATCAATCCCAGATGGAAACTCCTCAACAACTGCACTTATCTTTGAACCGTCCATGGCCAAGGCAGTTGACAGTTTTCTACTGCAACATTAATTCCGCAAACAATGATGACAATGTTAAAGAAAATAATAAAGAAGTTGTAAGCAACCAAGATAGGCACACGAATCACTGATTTACCAAATTTTCAGATTCTATAAAATTGACACACCCGACTTCTTTCTTTCTCTGCCCGACAAGTTCATCAATCAGTGAATTACATGTGCATTTTACAAAACTGACCGAATGAAGTAGAATCACTTTGTAAATTCGTTGAAACTTGGCATGGTATCAAAGCTTTTATCTACAAGCCCAATCAACCCCTTACTCACAAAAAGAAAACCATGTGAACTTCCTTCTAATCGAACCTCAAAAGACCCACAGCTCACATTCGTAACCATTCAACCAATGCTCAAACAAACTGAACTACATCATCATTTCAGATTGTAATTTGTAATTAGCATCTATAACAATTCTGAGGGTTACATTTCATCACCTTCTCAACTTATACCAGATTGATCAATAGCTTCAAACACAAGCTCGATTAAATTATCGGTCTGCTAGAATATCAGATTTTTTACAGCAGAACATCCGTTCTCAACCATTATTTTCCCATCCATATCTGATAATTGAATTTTTTTTTTACATAACTACATTAGTAATGAAAACCGATCAATCAAAGTGGACATGCAAAGCAAATTCATCGAAACTGCACCAAATAAAAGTCAACAAATAACTCAACAATGGATCGAGGTTTAACCACCAGAGAGCAGTAATTCGAAACTTATGTTAGTTTCTTGCCGTGGATTTTCGGATTAAAAAATGCTTGTAACAAGAACAAAAGCATTACACAAAGGAAACAAAGAAGAAACTCTACAGAATTTGACGGCAAAAGGCAACATAGCGATAAGAAATGAGAGAGAGGGAGCTTACGAGAAGAGGCAGGTGGCTCTGAGAAATTGAGAGCTCTGAGAATGAGGAGCAGTAGCAGCAGTGGCGAAGAGGGGAAGACGAAGGAAGTTGATCCGACCAATGGAGTAAGTGCCAGCCAACGCCATCAGATTAAGATTCCACCGCCGCAAATTTTTTTGCTTTTTTTTTTTTTAATTAGTAATAATAAGCCCACTTTCAATAGGCCCACTATAATAATGGGCTTTATCCGTACTTTCACGGCCCAATTTTAATTCCTAGCCCAAAATAAAAAGCCCGGAATTGGCCCAACGTCCTTTTATTTAAAAAAACAAAAAAAACAAATCTCTACTAATTTATCTAGCTAAGTTTTTATTTTTTTATTATTTATTTATTTATTTATGAAGAGGGTAATTGTTTTTTTTTTTTTGGATTTTAGTGAATTGGTAATGTAGTTCGTGGAGAGAATACTAATCAATGAAAATATCATACATTTTTTTTAAATCATAAGGTGACGAGAAGCTTATGTTTTAAGTAGACAATATCATATCATTGTGAAAATTCATTATTCCCTTGAGCCTCGAAGGTGTAGCCCATAATGAAGATCCGTGGTATAGAGCAATAGTGTTATATGTCACAGTCATGTTCGTCGCCCGCATGCCCATGTCATGTCAAACCCTTTATTTGATTTCATGTTGTCCTGCGTAAGTATTGTATTTTCTGTTTGTATGATTATTCAGCAAAATTATGTATAGGCCTACTAGACCTAAATCGCCTCAAAACCTTCTGTCTTCCTCCCTTTCATTTCAGCTGGTGTAATAGACCCGTCACCCCTGATCATGATGTGGGGACTGAAGCCCGTCTTTCTTTCTCTCTTTCTCTTTTTTTGCCATTTGATTATAGCCACAGAATGTGCTTGTTGCAGGTGTATAACCATAAAAAATAGTAATTTCCTATACTTACTTAACTTAATGGATTCACTTCAATTGTTGTTTGTGTCTATTACTGCTTTCCATTAGCTGTTTCTGTTTTCCAGTAGTACAATATGTCCATTACGTCCTAGCTTGAAATTCGTTCTCTCATAGGAAGTCTTATCAAGCCACTATAGGGGGATGCGACTAGTTGTCAATTCTTCAAATCTTTTTCCTTTTTTGTTATAGAACGACTTTCAAACTTTATTTCAACCTTGCTTTCAAACTCTCTTTAAAAAATCTCTATGGCCCGTTTTCTAAAACTTTCTTCTCAAGATGGGATTAGAAGCTTGAACATACGTTGTACAGCTGTAGGCAACACGAATCCAAATTGACTTGACTCACTTGGTGTTAAGAGTGAACGTTGCAGAATCGACTCAAAGAGATAAGATACAAAACATTGGGCGAATTGAAATTAGAGACAAACAAGAATGAAAAGGTTGTTGGCCCCAAAAGGAGGAACAGGAGGAGACAACAACAAAAGTTCAATCAATTGCATTCAAAAGCAAGTGGATACTCGTTTCGGTTCCCAATATTGACTCTCCTCCTAAAGGAATCAATCATATTTTTCTTCACTAATTTGCCCCTTCTTGTCTTTTAATATTTCTTTCTCCTCTATTTAAAATAAAAAAAAAATAATTTTTTTAAAAATTACGAACTTTAAAATAACTCCATTTAAAAAAAAAGAATAAACGTAGAAATATTATCGGGCGAACCCAATTTCAATAGATTTTTCATAGTAATCACTGTCTCAATTCCGCGTGCTATATCTTATTTTAAAATTTTATAAAGCTTAATTCATCCATCTAATAAATAAATATAATTTAAATATAATTTGTATGTATAATAATTTTACTAAATTATTAATTATTTTCGTATGACAACAAAATAAAAAATTCATATTTTGCTATCAAATTAAAATTTTAAGAATTAAATAAATACATTATAAACTTAATTCTTTTTTAATTTTTATTAATACATTTTATCATTTTGTTTTTCTTAAAAAGATAATTATAATAATTTATACGAAAAGAAAATTACCAAGAAAATAAATTAAATAATTAAGATAAAATATATTTAAACAAAGACTAACCACACAATAATATTATATTCAAACAAACATTAATTTATTCGAAAATGAAGAGTCTTCGGTATATAATATTTACAATTTCATTTCCGCAACAAAATTTATTCTACAAAAATTTCATCGAATTCTCACCCAAAAAAATATATATATATATATATATATTTACTCCGGCGAGAGTTCCTTTTCCGTCGCCGGAAAATTTCCCCGACGGATCAGATTTTCTTTTCCGAGAAACCAAACAGAAATTTTCCCGAGAAAATCAGTTTTTTTTTCCAGAAAGCCTTGCTGGGATTGATTTTTCATACATCACAACCGTCCGATCCTTTCATGATTCTCATCCTCTTACAAGATGAAATGAACATTCTGTAATTTCATGAAACAGAGCAAAAATTATAAACAAATTCGCAATAGAGATTTAAATTTTTTGAAGAACATTAGAACTTAGAACTTACTGCCATGGAACATCGCCGACGAGCATCCAATCCCCATCTTTATCTTCGTATGTTAGCGAAAAATCAGATCCCTTGTACCCTTCCCTCTCAGAGTACTGACCTGTGGTACCAAATTTCATTACCTTAGAACATTATTTCATCTCAGAAATCATTTAAAAGTTGAAGAACTTCAGGAGTTTTCTTACCGATGGTGAACTTGAACATGTCTTCCAAGGCCTTGAGAAGTTCTGGGTAGCCTTTGTAGAGACCCAAATCGATCTTCCTCAAATAAGGAGCGCCATCCATACTCACTTTCACGAAGAATCCTCCGCCGTAGTCCGCCGCCGTCGCCGTCGCTGGTTTCTTCATCTGAAGAGTATTTTTCCGGAAAGATCTAACCGGCGGCCACCCAACAACCTGAGCCCTGCAAAACCCACATCAGAAAACACAAATTTAGAACAGAAAACACAAAAACAAAGGAAATAACACAAAGATTTTGACGAATCATCACGCACTTTGGGGGAGGAGCAGAGTCATTCTGTAAATTTCTCTTGTTATTAGTTTTAAGCCCGGATGAGTTCTCCGGGGAGTCGTCTGTTTCAGTGGCGATTCCGGGAAGTCCGAGACGAAGCTCGGTGGCTTCGAGGTTGAGATCGGTCTGAAACGCAGGCTTGGATTCCATTTGTTTCTGGGTTTGGGAAGGAGGAAGAAGAAGAAGAGAAAAGGGGTTTTTGCTGGTTTGTTCTTCCGGTGAGGAGTGAAATCTTATAGATAAGGAGGTGAGGAAAACAGGGGATTGGGATGGGATTGTCGGTGGAAAAGGGGGCAGAGTGAGGGCAAAGGGAAGACGGAGGGAGGGGACAGAGGAGGGACAAGAAAAGCCGCCCAAATGGAAGAGAAAGGGAAGAAATTTAGTGGTTGTGGGAACGCAAATTGGGAGCGGAGCGTAGATATTAAGGGACAAACAATGCCATGTGATGTGGGGGCCGCCAATTCTCATCACGCCCATGCGCCCCATTGCCATTCAAGTTGGGTGTACCCGTGTATGCCTTTGCCTTTGAGCCTTTGAACGTGTGGGCTGTGGTTGTAGGGTACGTGACCCCATAACCCTACCTAACTATAACCATCGTAATAAACTCTCAACTACCAGTGAGCTTGAGCTATTACATATACTATTATCAATCACTGAATGGTGTGTCAACGACAACGCTGGCCCCTGAAAAGGATGAATTGTGAGATCCCATATTGGTTTAACAGGGGAACGAAACATTCGTTATAAGGGTGTGGAAACCTCTCCCTAAAGAATACGTTTTAAAATCGTGAGACTAACAGCAGTACGTAACGGGTCAAAGTTGACACTATCGGTTAGCGGTGGGCTTGGGTTATTATAAATGGTATCAGAGCTAGACATTGAACGATGCTAGGGCGCTGGTTGGAGTAGGGCTATATTCTCTCTATATTAGATGTGTTTTGACGACCATAGGTAACCGGCAAAAGGGAACAATCTCCTCTATTTATAGTTTTTATTTCAAGAGAAGGGTAAATTTGTAATTGTGTCTAGAGTTGACTATGTCAAAAATAGTATTGACTAACTAGGGTTACTTTTTGATAAATGGGAAAGGTATAAAAATAACCAAACAAATATGGATTTGGGAGGGACAAAAAAAATGAGTAACTATTTTAATCCATAAACAAATTCAATAATAGTTTTAACATTTATATTAATTATATATTATATTATATAATTGAATAGGCTAGATTCAAAGTATTTGGACTCAAATTGAACAGAAACAAAGTAGAGTATCAAAAAACGTCAAAATAGAGTATCAAAACGTCAAGTCGAAAGCCTAAACGAGCCTTGAACCATATAAGCTCTACGATGAGGTATCTCTGGAGCCCACCAAGTCGTTGATCAAGGAGAAGGTTGAGGTCGGCCAAATTGTACACTTTCGATACAACAAAATAAAAGGCTCATAGGGCACCATATTTAGGATTTCAAACTATGTGATTGAGCTACGAGATCACCCAAATGACACCTTCGATATTCAAGGATCGCGGATCGACCGTAAAACCATGTTTAATAAGTGGAACACATTAGCTATCAGCATGACAAAATAGTGATTAGGGGAAGAAATCGAGAACTTAAAGAGCTCAAATTCAAAGAATAGGAGAAACCCTAGATAGATACGTCATTTCAAATTCATAGCTTAAATTATTTCAATAATATGAAATGATGTGTCATCCTACGAATATTTTAATTATATGAAAAAAATTGTTACATAACAAAATTTGTGGACTAGAGCGTGACGATTAAAAAAACACTAAGATCTTACTATAAAACCGAATGTATTATTTAAAAAACATAAAAATATTACATGTTTTTTTTTTCTATACAAGTGAAGCGTGGACGTAGTCGTAGTCGTGGTTGAGGTCGTGGTCGTAGGGGTGCCCCACCGTGTCCATTGGTTGGTTCGTAAATCAAAATCACGAACCTACTGGGCCCATCTCAATTTTCCTTTTTTCTTTTCAATCTTCATTATTTGCCTTTAATGCTCCCCTCCTTCCACGTTTTCAAATCTCGATCGAATCTCGTATTTCTACAACTATTTGATATTAGAGACGTTTACGAGCATAGCGAGAATGGAGAAGACTTTCATGTCTCCATCCTCGCCTTCTATTTCAATTTTTATCTTTGAAAAAATGTTCGGTTGTTTTCACGAGATTAGGGTGAAGATTTTCTACAGAGAATTTGCTGGAATTGAATTCCCTGTTTAAACAAGAAATCTCTCTCTACTCCATTATCCATTCTCTTCCCGGTTTAAACAAAGCTTTTTCATATTGTTCGAGACAAATTCTTATAGGATCTTGGTCCAGTGGTTTAAATAAACATATCTACGTATCATTACTTATTACTACAAATCTTGAGCATAGCTCGTTCCAATCTCGAGATTACGTCCAATGTTTTGCATCGATAGGTTCTACTACGATGAAGACTACAAAATATCCCTTAAACTCATACCACAAATCTTTCTCGAATAACCTAATACGACCTATTTACTTTTCGATATCGTAACTCAATCTCTTGAAATTAACTCTACCAATTGACGTGGGCCAAAGCCCAAAACAAAATAAGCTTAACTTTTCAAAATCATCTTTTCAATTAAAATCATTTCACTTTAATTTATAAAAAAAAAAAAAAAAAAAAAAAAAAAAAGGAAAACGTGTGTTCGAGATTTGATTTTTCGAATTAAATAATTCGGAATGAAAGGATTTTCTTTGAACGATAAGAGTAGGTAACCTAATCTCTATGTTTTTATTTTTATCGTCAATACCTTAGTGTAGATTCGGTATAATTTTTTGTTCTTGATTCAACACCTAATGACTCAACATTCCCTTTATTTTCTTTTATTAAAAATGAAGACTATCCTCATAGATCAACACGAGTCATTCTAACATACTTTTATATCCACTCGAATAAACATATTAACGACCCGTAACACATTTTTGGGNAAAAAAAAAAAAAAAAAAAGACATGAACAGCTTTATTATGAAACACGATGGAATGTTACATTATTTGCCTCAAAAGAAACAAAAAAACAACACAAAGTTTTGCCAGTACCATCTGCACCTGTTTTTATTTATTATTACCATTTACCCCTCGTGGTAGATTTTTGTCATTATGGCAAAACCTACAAAATAAATAAATAAATAAATAAAAACAAGCCCCAAAATTCGTAAAGTTTAATAATATATGTGTGAAAACAACCTGACAGAATAAAATCCTGTCCTTTTAATTTTGTTTTCCACCTCATTTTTATATCCAATGAATTTATTACCATCGGGTAGGTTAAATTACAAATTTACCCCTTGAACTTAAAAGTCATTTATAAAGTATTTAAATTTATCTAATAAAGATCATGACTTTGGTGAATTTTTTAAAATATCTAACTATATCTATTTAATAAAATTTAGAGCTTTAACGAATAATTTTAAATTGTTTAAATTTATTAAACTTAAAATTGAAAATTTGAGATGTTGACTTTTATAATAAATTTTTTGTCTAGTAAATAAACACGAGAATCATCACTTTAAAAAAGCATAGAGAATATGTGATTAAATTACAGGTTTACCCCTTGAACGTTTTTCATTAAAAAAACTATTTACCAAGAGTATTCGCATAAATATCCCGACCTTTCAATCTAGTTTAATAGATCAGTATATTTTTCAAAATATCTAACTATCTATTCGAGAAGGTTTAACTCCAAGTCTCACCTCAATTGGAGAGAAAACGAAATATTTATTAAAAGGGTGTGGAAATCTACCAATTGAGTTAGTATTCCTCATTTATAAACCCATGATCATTCCCTAAATTAGCCGATGTGAGACTTTCATCATCCAACACCTCCCCTCGAAGAAAGTGCGCCTCCCCTTAATCGAGGCTCGACTTCTTTGGGGTCTTAGTTATTTTTTAATACCTTCGAGGAGGCTTGACTCATTTTCTTATTTGAGAATTTACCAATCTATTGGCACGACTAAGTTTAGGGCATGACTCTGATACCATGTTAGACGAACACGACCACAATGGTATGATATTGTCCATTTTGAGTATAAGCTCTCATGACTTTGCTTTTGGTTTTCCCGAAAGGCTTCATACTAATGGAGTTAGTATTCCTCACTTATAAACTCATGATCATTCCCTAAATTAGCTGATGTGGGACTTTCATCATCCAACAGGCGATACGTAACGAACTAAAGCGGACAGTATTTGCTAGAGGTGGATTTGGGCTGTTACGCTTAGAAACGTACTAGACACCCGAGAAAATCTCATCTCAAAACGAGGTGTGGTGAGAAAGGGGAAGGCTTGGCAATCTATGAATGGAGGGAGAAGAAGAAGAGGCTTAAGGATAGCGATGGGCGAGCAATGGAATCAGATTTTGGTCAATTGTTGCTGGAATTTCCAGGTTGGATACGATATGACAACTGGGTCGCCCTTTGAAATTTGAATCATAATCATACTTCTAGCACTGTTTGGTGTCCGAGAAAATATGCCACTTTTTTTTCCTTTTCATTTTCTTTCTGGGATTCCTTTTTCTTTTCTTTTCTTTTTGGTGTTGGCTTTCCTAGAAGCATCATGGCCTCCTCCACTTGGGTCTTTCCTGGATTCACTTGCTCCCTTAACCACTGCCATTTCTCATGCGTTTCGATTCAAAGTTCGTTCAAACGCTTAAATCGTTGAGTTATACCCAATAATGATGTTTTAGTTTTATTTCTGTAAGAACGTTAAGATGTAACAATCTAAGTTTATTATTGTTTCTGGGCTTTTCCTCAAAGTTTTTAAAGTGCCCTTGTTAAGAAGAGGTTTCCACACTCTTGTAAAGAATGCTTTGATCTCCTCATCACTGACGTAGATACACTACCGTCCTTGTGATAGAGATCATGAAAGGGTTTGCACAATTTGAGCTGGTGCATGTTGGAGTATGTATTTCAAAGTTAATCTGACTTACAAGGAAGAACTCGTATCAGTGTGGTACTATGGGATCCCACGTCGGTTGGAGAGGAGAACGAAACATTCTTGTTAAGGGTGTGAAAACCTCTCCCTAGTATACGTGTTTTAAAAACCTTAAGAGCAAGTCCGAAAGGAAAAGCTCAAAGAGAATAATATATGCCGGTGGTGGACTTGAGCTATTACAGGTACTATGTCCAACAACATACTCCAGTGTTTAAATTAATACGTAGTTTGAAGTAGTGTCGAGCTGAACTAAGGTTGTTTACATACTTTTACAATGAGATGAGTCGAAACCCTATTAGGTCAGCCGAAGATGAATAGAAGTCCAAACGCATGGGCCCTCGAGTCATTCCACTGAATTTAATCACATTTTCCCGTAAAAACTAACATATCTAACCTCAAATTTCAATTCGTTGAGTGCGTAAGAGGCATCTAACCCGTTTCTCTCAACAATCCTAGCGAATCTCATATCGAAGTTGAATAAAGTCGAATGTTATACTACAATACCAATAAGGAGTATACGTCGCTTCGAAACTCATATCGAACGAATGAATGAAGTTGAATATACATCGATGAAAATAATTGAATTGAAACAAGTGACAACATTGAAATCCGTGGGTATCCCCTCATCAAGCTGCTGTCATAACTTTACAACTTAAACCAACCAACCAAACAAATATGTTTGAATTATGAGTCTGACCACTGTGTACATTCAACAATATGCACACTTTCCTCCTTCTTTCTTATTTCTATCTCAACCAAACATGACGTCTCCTTCATTAATATTCTCCCTAACCAAACCCCTAATGCTTCTCTCCTACCATATTAATGCCTCTTGTCTTTCCTCCTTTCTTCTAACAACCCGTCTTTGTAGCGTCGGTTTCATAATCATTTCCCTTTCGTCTAATTCCTATTTGGATTTTTAAACTTTACTTTTTTTTAACATATTTGAACATAAGATTTCTCGATAGAAGAAACAAAATTATCGATTGGAGAGAAGAACGAGTGTCAGTAAGGAGAACTTACTGGGCCTGGCTTTTAAGAGATGGATTGTGAGATCTCACATTATAAAGATGTAAAAATCGTCCAAAAAGGACAATACTTACTATCATAAACACTTATAATGATCGTTTGTGTTTTATCTGCGAACACCTGAAATGGGAATAATTGATAATATTCTTACGTGCCATTTTTGTAAAATATTTAATTTTAGGACAAATTTGTTATTATTTAATTTCATATTATTATTATTATTATTATTATTATTATTAATCAAGAATTAGCTAAAAAGGAGTCAAATTTGGGGTGGGGCCTAATTAGATGTGGGGCCATGGGAAGGGTAAGATAGAACTGGAACCAGATTGGAAAAGCGTGTGGGGGCAGGGATTCAGAACGGCGGGAACACGCACGGTGGCTTGGACCATCGTCCACGTGTGGTGCTGCTGACAGGGAAATGTGGGCCCCACCCCCACACTTAAAGGGGCTGTTTGGTTGGGTTGTCATTGGTCTTTGAAATTATTTCCTCACCTGCCAAACTCGCCACGTGTCGTCTTAAACCCCGTTCCACGTTCCTACCTCCATTGCCGTTCGTGTGGGGCCCACTTCCTTTTTTTTGTTTATTTTTTCTAAAATTAATTCTTTACAAAAAAAAAAAACAAAAATAGTCATTTTCATTACTTTACAAAATATATATATTTTAAAAGTATAAGCAATATTAACTAATTAAATTAAACTATATAGATTTTCATTGATACCGTACCTGCTGTTAAAATTAAGTCTGTCTGTCTAGAACTAGATCTTGGTACTAGTCCATAACGATCAAAGTCGAATCGTGAACCTATTAATGAAGCGAATTCAATGAAGCAACAACTGGTACCATAGAGAAGCGGCCATAAACTGGAGAGTCTTGACCAATTTGAAAGATCATTTGATGTAGTTGAAATAACTGAAGTTTGGGTTGTTCGATCAAGTAAGGGAAACTCGATGGAATTCATAACTGTCTCAATGTTTTTTTTAATTGTCTGAATATTCAAAAACTAAGACCATTCCAATGCTCCTTTTCGCCATGCATAAACTAAACCGACAATTAGGATAAGCACGAAAATTAAAGCTTCTATAAAGACGGATACCCCTAATACATCAAAACTCATTGCCCATGGATAAAGAAAAACCGTTTCAACATCAAAAACAACAAAAACTTCCCGGCAAAATCCTTGTATAGCCTCTTCGATTTCTCGATAAAGAGAGATATGTATATATGTATATATATGTATATATATGTATATATGTATATATATGTATATATCAATCAGATATTTGTGTCGTGACTTTCCTTATTTTCTCGTTGAAATTAAAATTTTATTTTATTTTTCCTTTAAAGGTAAATTATATTAAAAATTACTCGTTTAGATAATATAATATATTTTTTAAAAATAACCAAAAGTAATTGTACGTGTAGAACTCAATCCCAGCAAATTTTTTACGGCTCTGATCCCGATAAAAACTTAAATGGGATAGGGACGAGGACGAGGATATCATTCCCGAGCTCCACAATCCCACGAACATGCGTAAATGTGATAAAATAAAGGAAGAAAATGTGGAATAAAATGAGGGATTAAGGGGTGGATTAGGTATTTTGGATTAATGTGTGAATGCATATAAAAAGCAAAGATTCCATGCTCCCAAAAGCTTAGACTAAAACAATCTTCATTGGAAAAAATCCATCAAATTACTTTTAAATATTCCACGTGGATTATTACCCTAACCTAATCATATATATTAAATTTGGACTAAACTTCCACTAATATGCATTATTCACATTTATTTATTTAATTATTATGGGGAAAAAATCATTTTTAAGTAAATATCTTTTAAATAGTTTATTATTATTAAAGGAGTGATTATAAAATAATATTAAAGATAAGCACTCTAAATAAATAAATAAATAAATAAATAAATAAATAAATAAATAAATAAATATAGATTTTTTTAATGAAAAAGTTGGGATTCTTTTGTCACCCACTAACGGATACCAAATCGTTTTAGGTTTTGAGGTAAACACATTTGACTCATCTCCGTAACCAATGACATCAAACTAACAAAAAAAAAAATAAAAATAAAAATCAAACCTTTACATGTTTTTTTTAATGTAAAGTTTCATTTTTTAATTATTATTAGACCATCCCAATGATACGAGCACATGATCTATATCGACCCATATCGTAAATGTTGTTTTATAATTCTAAGCAACATACATTACTTAAGCTATACTCAATGAACTCCATCACGTTTGAATTTCGAGATTAGGAATCGGCGTAATCAGATCTGTTATTTTAGGTTTGATTGCCCATTTGGTTGATATAATAGTACGATTGTATAAGAGTAAGACATCTTCTGTATAATTCAAATCGAAGCACTTAGTAAACAGACTATGCAACAGCCCAAGCCACACCACTAGCGAATATTGTACTATTTGGGTTTTCCTTTCTGGCTTCCCCTCAAGGTTTTAAAACGAGTCTACTAAGGAGAGGTTTTCACACCCTTATAATGACGTGGGATCTCACAATCCACCCCCCTTGAAGGTCAGTGTCCTCGCTGACACACCGCTCAGTGTTTGACTTTGATACTATTTGTAACAGCTCAAGCTCACGTTAACAAATATTACCCTATGTGGGTCTTCCCTCAAGGTCTTAAAACGCGTCTACTATGGAGAGGTTTCCACACCCTTATAAGAATGTGGAGTATAGGCCTAGCATCCTCGCTGGCATACCGTCCGGTGTTTGGCTCTGATACCATTTATAACAGTCCAAGCCCACGTTCGCAAATATTGTCCTTTTTGGGCTTTCCCTTCTGGGTTTCCTCTCAAGATTTTAAAACGCGTTTAACGTTTTCACACCATTATAAGGAATGTTTCGTTCTCCTCTCCAACCAATGTGAGATCTTACAAACCACCTTTCTACGCTACGACCTTACTTCTCTTATGAACTTCAACTAAATCAATGACGTAATTATGATCGTAAGAAGACAAAACATAAATTCGAATCTAAATAAATTTAGATTTATTCCGCTTTTATCATGTCAGGTGATATCATGTAAGTTTGTACCATAAATATTACATCCAAAATTTTATTTTAGAATGAAAAAAAAAACAATAATATAGTTTGAATTAATTTTCATCATTATGGACTGACATTCTGTATACACATTCAATAATATTCTTTGGCAACAACTATATACTTATAAATATATGAATTTTGTATGTATCTTTATTATTACCATTGATAAATTTTGTCTGTTTTTACAAACTTTCATAAATGTCAATAATATTCGAAACAGCAATAATAAATAAAATAAGTGGGCAATGGTGAAAATATTGGTCAGCATGAGGGCAGCTTAAAGTTAGGGTTTTTTAGACATTCCAACCAAAAATAGGGCAGCCCCCACCATGTCCTAAATTTAAGGAACATTCGGAATATTATCAAGATTATAATCAACTGTAGCTCCAAAACTATATATTATAAAATTGATTCAATTAAATAAATAAACACATGCCCGTTTTGCCCTTTTGAAAAGTATCGAGACTGGGGATCGTCGAGATCGTAGACAGATTTGATTTGTTGAGTTTTGTTCTTGATTTTAAATGTTTTATTTATCGACGGCTTAGAGTTGGATTATATTATAGTTAACGTGTACGATTTGAGAAAATAGCTTGTGTTCGATATTATTCTTAGGGGATTTGAGAAATGATCGTTAAGCGAAGGGCATAAAAGTAATTTCATCTATGTCCATAAAAATGGGTAATTATTCAGCCACAATTATTTGAGAAAACATAAATATATATATATATAAATAATGGAGGGTAATAATATTTAAAAAGAGAGAAAATGAATTTTTTTAATTTTAAAAAAGAAAGAAATAATTATAAACCGAAGAAAAAATTATATATTTATGAAAGGAGACTTAAATAGTTATCATTAATACGAATGGGTACACATTAATATTAATATTATTATTATTAATAATATTAATAAATAATGTATGTATTAGAGATGCAAGTGGGTTATGTCTCTTTCATGAGGGAGATAAGGGATTATATGACTTTGACTATTTTCTTTTCTTTCTAATTAATAAAAATATCGAAAATATTTTAAACCTTAAAAAAATCTAAAAAAAAATACAATGGAAACCGTTAATATTTTATTCCAGAAATACCCTTGATCTCTCAAGTATATAAAAAATACCCTTAAGAGTTCAAATCTACGAGGCGCTGATAGAAGGTAAAGGGTGCTAATTTTATTTTTAAAATTTCATGGGTATTTTTTAAATATAGTCCAAATGGTTGAACGAAACTTTTTAAAATTCAATTGTATTTTTGAAACATTATTAAAATTTTTAGATTTTTTTGAAAATTCATGAATATTATTGAAACGTTTGAACGGTTAGGAGTATTTTTATTGTTTTTTTTTTGTCCTCAACTTTGAAACTTGTTCCAATTCGATCCACAAACTTTTATAATATCCGTTGAAAACTCTTGAACTCTTGCATTTATGAATTTCTATACTTGAACGGTAAAAAAACGACTGTTTCATTCCTTTTCTTATGAGTATGATTATTTTTTAAAGTTCAGAGACTATAATAAATATTTTAAAAGTTTAGAAATCAAATTAGAACGAGAATGGATATAATAAATATTTTGAAAGTTTAGGAATCAAAATATGTCTCGATTCCCTTGCCTTCGAGCCAGTATGTCAATCAGGCCGGAGAATGAAGAAATAGGTTCTGGTGAAGGTGAAGTAGCTCATTCATTGACTCTCTTGTTCCGGATCATCCATAATAGCCAAGCTACTAGTCTCTATTAAAGGAACCTCTAAAATGGCCATTTAGCTACTCGAGAACAAGAGAAAGCAGTCTTCTGGTCTCAATACCCATATTCAATTGTTCCTATTTATTTATGAACTGTAAAAGAGAACTACTTCTTTTAATCGGACAGGACAGAAGTTGGTTGGATAGGACAGAAGTAAGTAACCTATTTACAGAGTGAAAGAAGCTCGGCTCGAGACAAATACATTCTGACTCTCATCTTCTTTGTATAGGGAAGTTTAAGGAGTTAGGACGAAGAATATGTATGTGGGAGTGAAAGAGTGGATGTGAATGAGAGAGAGAGAGTTAGGGTTAGGAAAGAAACAAGGCAAAGAGATGGGGTTTTAGGGATTGTGACAGAGCAAGGGCACAGCTAGGGTTAGAAATGTCTCCCTCTCCATGAGATGTGACTTGTCTGTCAGTCACCACCATGTCATCTTACCATTTCATGCTGTTGCTTCATGTTCATGTCTCTTGCGGGGATCTCTTCAAACATATCCCCTTTTCCATTTTGATGTGTTTCGCATCTTCTTCCTTTCTTATTACCCTAACAACGTGTTGCTCGAACACGACCACGTGGGACCTACTAAGACTTTCTTACTATCTTATCTTTATTCGTTCGTGTCTACCCAACATAGGCTTATAGTGTTCGACCATACACAAAAGTACTGTATACGATAAAACTCTCTCGTTCATCTATCTCACATTTAGTTGATACTGAAATTGGGAATGTCCACTGTGAGATTCCATATCGATTGGGAACCTTGAGGGTAAGCCCGAAAGAGAAAACCCAAAAAAGATAATATCTGCTATCTATAGGTCTGAGCTGTTATATCAAGTGGTTCAACTTTCGAGTGAGACATTTAAGATAAGAAAATAATGAAAGATATCGATCGAACATATGGATGTATGCCTAACAAGAAGAAGTCTTTTCTCCGAACTCCTAACGTCAACCAAAGTTGGGTCCTAAAGAAGCAAGGAAAGCGTAGTTTCAAGTTAATTAAATCCTCGAATATCATCCATTTTATATATATATATATATATATATATATATATATATATATATATATATATATATATATATAAAATGGACAAACCATATGCAAATTTTCATCCATGTCTTTACTATTTATAGATATAAATATAAAATATAATTTTTCATGTGGATATATGCTCCATAGAAGAATCTTTATTTATTTATTTATTTATTTATTTATTTTTATTGTTAAAATGAAATAATAATAATAATAATAATTTCATTGATCCAAGAGCGAATGTCAAATGGCTTTAATTAGTAACATGGCTTATTTTTAATAAATAAATAAATATTTATATATATTACAAAAATGAAAATTAATATTTTTAAAATTTTATGATTTGATGGGAAGGGATAATGCAACATGGTTTTAGTTACTAAAGAGAGGTTTCCACACTCTTATATGGAATAGCTCGTTCTCTTCTTCAATTGATGTGAGATTTCACAATTCATCTTATTTGGGTGCTAGTGCCCTCGCTGGCAAACCACACGGTGTCTGGCTCTCATACTATTTCTAACAGTCCAAATTCACCATTAGCATATATTGTTACGTATTGTCTTCAGTCTCACGATTTTCAAATGCGTCTGAGGTTTCCACACTCAGAAGTACCTAGCTAAGTTTATGAATATTTAGGGTTACATTTAATATATATAATATAGTATAAGATTACCGCGAACTTTGGAGTATTTAATTATAAAAATGTAAATATTTTGGTAACATGAAATATAATGTATGATTTATTAATATATAACAAAGTTTGATTAGTGTGTTGCATGTGATGGTTGACTATAACAGTTAAGCACTCAATTCAAGTTCCAATTTTCACATTGCCAATATCAAAATTCTTGTTTACTCATCCCCCACATGCCTAACTTACAACTCCTTTTCCATTTGACGTGTCCCGTTTTTATTCGTCTCAAAAATATATAAACTATCTCGTTCAAATAAAATAATATTTATTAAAAGAGAGAGTCGAGTTGACCAGATCACGCTAGAAAAATTATTTAAACGTTGAAATTATTACTCACAGCTAGTAAATATTGTTCACTTTAGCCCATTACATATCATTACAAGTATCACAGTTTTAAAATACGTCTGCTAGACAGACTACACCCTTATAAAAAATGTTTTGTTTCCCTCTTTAACCGATGTGGACCTCGTAATCCACCTTCTTTGGGGACCAACGTCCTTGCTGACACACCGCACAGTGTCTAGCTTTGATACCATTTATAACAGCTCAATCTCATTGCTAACAAATATTGTCCGTTTTGGCCCGCTATAGTCTTTAAAATTTAAAATTGTTTAAAAAAGAAAATAGAAAGGAATAAATTGGTTAAATGAATTGAGATGTGATATACTTTATTGCATTGAATATATAATAAATAAATAAATAAACTTTATAGTAGGGACCAATTATTAATGATTTGATTTTTTTTTTTTAATACATAAATTTTTTTTACTTTGTATCCAATAAAAGAGAGTGAATTTTGGTTGCTTATATTATTGGGTAGCAGTCTCTATTAAAATCAAAGCCATAGCCATCCATTGGATCATAATATAATACACACAAGAACTAGAAGGAGAGAAGGAAGTTGAAGGCCAAAACGACGACATTTTATAAGCTTGTTTTGATTCTACATGGAAGCAGTCGGCCGGAAAATGCCCAACGAGTTTGTTAGCTTGAAGGAGACCGAGCTCTGCCTCGGCTTGCCCGGTGGCGGCGGTGGCGGAGATCAGCCGTTGGAGATGACCCTCAAACCTTCTGGCAAGCGGGGTTTCTCTGAAACTGTTGATCTCAAGCTTAACATTCAGAGTAAGGATGGCGGCGGCGGTGGCGGTGGCGGTGGTGGAAAGAATATTGCAGCAAACGTCGTCGATGGCCAGACGAACCTCTGCTCCAAGGATCCGGCTAAGCCTCCTGCCAAGTAAATTTCTTCCTCCAAATCGAGCTAAATTCAATTAGGGTTCGTTGAGTCTAGTGTAGCTTAACGGTTTTGTATCGTGTAGTTTTATTAGTAAGATTTGAATTGTTCGCGAATAATTTTTTTTTATCTTTTGGGTTTTTTAGAGCACAAGTCGTGGGTTGGCCACCGGTGCGATCGTATAGGAAGAACGTGATGGCACAGAAGAACACGAGCGGTGAAGGAACGGAGAAAGGGAACGGTGGCTCGGCTGCATTTGTGAAGGTTTGCATGGATGGTGCTCCATATCTTCGTAAGGTAGACTTGAAAATGTATCAAAGCTACCAAGAGCTCTCGGATGCTTTGGCCAAGATGTTCAGCTCGTTCACCATGGGTACGAAAAAAAAAGAAAAAAAACCCTTTATTTTTTTCATTCCAAAAAGTGGTTCGTTCTTTCTAATAGAATTTTCTTTCGTTAAAAAGGTGAATATGGCACAGAAGGAATGATAGACTTCATGAACGAAAGAAAGTTGATGGATCTTCTCAACAGTTCCGAATTCGTTCCAACTTACGAAGACAAAGACGGCGACTGGATGCTCGTCGGAGATGTTCCATGGGAGTAAGTTTCAAGAATTTCCCGATCTCGTCCATTTCATTTCTCTTTCCTTCCGTTCTAACCAAACAACATCCTTACAGAATGTTCGTGGATTCATGCAAGCGTTTAAGAATCATGAAGGGATCAGAAGCCATCGGTCTCGGTAATTAATCGAAAAACCCTAACTCAACATCTCCATTGAAACCTCTATGTTAATTTCTTTGCTTTTGTTCAGCCCCAAGAGCCATGGAGAAATGCAAAAGCAGAAGCTAGGTGAGGAGAGAGAATGAAGAAGATGGTTCCAGCTTGGAACACATGCATGTTATTCTGTGTATTTCTGAAATTTTAATGTTTTTTTTATTTTTGTTTTTGTTTAAATTATTATTAGTATATAAAGAAAAAAAAAATATATATCAAATGATCTGTTCTTGGGGACAATATTTGTAATAGAAGAGACATGAAAAGCTGTAAACTTTCACCTACTGTCTGTCTGTTTGGTTTGTTTTTATGTTTAATTATTATTATTATTATTATTATTTCTTAAGCTATGAAAAAAAATGGGGTTTTTTATTTTTATTTTTTTATTTTCTTTGAATTTAAATTAATTTTTATGATATTTGTGGGTAAGGAAAAAATTATAAATATTTAGGGACCCATTGAAAGGGAACAAGGGCATGTGCCAGCATGTTAATGGGGCATTGAGTAATCAAACTTTTAATTAGAGAATTTTATTTTATAATATGGTCTATGGTGGGAATAATCATAATCAAATAATATGAATATTATAAATGTATACAATTTTAATTAATTTGTAGGTCGATATATTATTATATTAATATTGTCATTTGGTTTTCTTGAGTAAAGAGGAGTACATGAATGAATAGAGATTCATCCGATTGAGAGCAATTCTGTTGATATAATGATTACGAAAGGCTTAAAGGAATTGAAAGTTACTACCTATACTAACAAGGTTTTCAGTGGCTCAAACATAGGAGTAACCTGGGATGCATGTGAGTGAGGACAAAGAATTTGTGTTGGCTTGTGATGATAGTTTTTGTATCAGCCCCAAGCTCACCGCTAGCACATATTGTCATCTTTGGGCTTTCTCTTTCGGGTTTCCCCTAAAAGTTTTTTAAAACATGTCTGATAGAAGAAGTTTTCACACGTTTATAAAGAAGACTTCATTTCCTTCTTCAACAGTTGTGGAGTCTCACCGTTTTCACTTTTAAGAAACGAAAAGTATGTAATGTGACTATGTCGCACAGAATATTGGGATCGTCACGTGCCAAATTTGGATTATGAATCCTGATTCAAATTCTAACCCAAATTAGATTAATTAGATTTTTCAAATTATCGAGTTAACGGCTACATCCACCGTGTCACCCACTAATTTATCCATGGGCCTTGATGAGTCATTGATGGCTCTATTTTAGGCCCAACCCAATCGATTATTGGGTCAATAAAAATTGGAAGCCTTTGTGATTTGGGCTGATGTTTCAGTCATGAAATACTCAGGCCGTGTGCCACTTCATTTTTCAGGTAAAGGCAAGGTGCACTTGTACGGGGGACGGCGGCATCGCGAGCAGAGACCGTGGCACGTGCATAGGGTAGACTCATATTTAAATTTCTACTCTTAAGTTAGAATAGGTTGTTTTGCATTTCATTGTTTTAAATTATTTTGTATTTGTTTTTGTTTTCTCTAAATTTCAGTATTTCATATTTAAACACGTAAGACCATGGCTGTGTTTTCCAGAGAAGTTGTTTTAAACGTGTTTTTGAAGTTTACGTTATCAATTATGTTCATGTAAGAGTTATATTTCCGCATTATAGATGAGCATGAGACGTTAGTAGCGACTCTGAGTATGTGGAAATTTAGGGTCGTTACAGTTGCTAAGTTCGTCCCGACATATTACTTCATGCAAAACATATCAATATTCGATTAGATTGACCAACCTCAAACTACACCTAACGCAGTTTGATAAGATTAAGGTCCAAATCATTACATTTACTAAAGAGTGTAGACGTTGTTGGAAGGAACTTCACTCGCCCAACTTTACCTTAAAAGACTTGAATCCTTGTTGGTTTGACTTCAAATGGTCTCAATAAAATGCTTAGATATTATGAGTATCTGTTCCTATAACAAACTAACACAAATTAGATAATAAAAAAGAAATGTAAGCTCACCTCAACCAGTCGTTGGATTTAGTACCAATTGATTGAAGAAGAAGGCCCGAACGCAAATGGGGTAAACACTCATCTTGTTGATCACACGAAACCCATGTACAAAAAACAGGTTGATATGCTCTAGAGATTCATACTCGAGGGCAGCTACAAAATTAGGACAACGGTACACAACGAACGACCAAACAAAACGAGGAGAGAGCTGGATGGATGGGTGAAATAAGAGAGACGTTTGAGGTATATAATTCTTTTTTTAATTCAAGAATCAATTTCCCTTGAGACACAATTCAAGTGGTATTTTTGTTTAAAGTATTGTAAAGAAAAAGTAATTTCATTAAAAAAATAAAAAAAATAAAAAAAATAAAAAAGACACTCTGACGTGGCTGTGATCTATTGGGTGGTTTCGATCAGCATTGTTAATTCCTGCTCCTTCCCGCACCGAATCAAACCGGAAACAATGGGGAAGATGAACTCGAATTAGGCAACATTTCATCTGCAACAAAATTGAAAATTTCCGATCAAAATTCGTTTCACTCTCCCTGCGATCCCAATCCCAAACCCTAACCCTAACCCTAACCTAGGGTTTTCCCTCTCCATTTTCTGTTCACTTTCCGGCGAACCAAACAGTTTCTCTCCTAANCTCCTCGCTTGTGCGTGTAACTAAACGAGCAGAACAATGGAACCCCCCCCCTTTTTTTTTCCAGCGCAAAAGCGATTTGGGATTCTTCATTTGTCAGAATTCCGCCATTGATTTTACAGCGCGTGCTTTCCCATCTAGTTTCTGATGCGAAATTAGGGTTTCTTTCATTTCGGAGCTTTTCCATGTAATCGACGGGGAGGGATTACCTGAGACGTCGATTTGCCTATGGATTTCGTCGAACTGGAGGCGATCGAAGGCCTCCGATGGTCATGGAACTCGTGGCCGGTTTCTAAAGCTGAATCATTGGCTCTGGTTATTCCTCTCAGCGTTATGTCTACGCCATTGATGCAATCCGTCGAGCTCCCTACACTTTCTTATGAGCCTCTCTCGTGTCTTAAATGTGGTGCCGTTTTGAACCCCTATGCTCGTGTCGATTACACGTCTCGCATTTGGTTCTGCTCGTTTTGTTACCATAAGAATTTTTTCCCTCGTTCTTATGCTGATATTGGAGAGACAAATCTTCCCGCAGAGCTTTTTCCGACTTACAGTACGGTGGAGTATGCGCCCAGTCGGAAGATCGAAAGCCCTGTTGCGAATTCTGGTTCCAATATGAATATGAGCCGTAATTGGGCGAGAAATCATTCGTCTTCTTCTCTCTCAGTATCAGCTTCTTCATCGCTGCCGGCTCGAGATTCCCGTGGAAATGGGCCGGCCTTCGTGTTCGTTGTTGATAATTGTTCGGTAGAAAAGGAGCTTCAAGCACTTAAAAATGAGTTACTACTCGTTGTGGAACATCTTCCGGAGAATGCTTTAGTGGGTTTGATTGCTTTTGATTCAATGGTTCATGTTTATGACCTTAAATTTTCTGAATGCTCAAGGGTCGTCCTCTTTCCTGGGGATCGTGAACTCTCGTCACTTCAGGTATTTTTCAATTTTTGAATCTTTGAATCTCTGCTACTCTGCTTTTATCTTCTATCTCTGCACAATTTTGATACCATCTTCTAGTGTAGATTCTTGAAATGCATTGGTTTCTGGATATACACTATCTTATTTACTATTTTTAGTTAGCGAGGTCTAAGAGATGTTGGATTGTTTTTGGAGNATCATGACTCTTGCCGATCGAATTACCGACGCCATTGTTGGGGATTTATGGGATGAAGCAGCTGCAGCTAGGAAAGACACCTGTTGTTCCCACACAGGGATTTTTGTTACCAATATCTGAATGTGAGTTCAACATCACCACTGCAATTGAAGAGATGAACACTTCACTTAGTGTAACTGGCCATCGACCTCGGAGGGCAACCGGTGCTGCAATATCAGCTGCCGTTGCACTTTTGGAAGGATGCCGAGTGAATTCTGGTTCTCGTGTCATGGTTTTCACCTCTGGCCCTGCAACGGTAGGTCCAGGAATCGTTGTCGATTCGGATCTCGCTCACTCCATCAGAACTCACAGAGATATTGTTAATGGCCAGGCGCCTTACTTTAGGAAATCTAGTAGTTTCTACAAGGAATTGTCACAGAGGTTGTGTGATGGATCTATAGTTCTTGATTTTTTTGCTTGCTCTCTCGATCAAGTTGGAGCAGCAGAGTTAAAAGTTCCTGTTGAAAACTCTGGTGGATTCATGATGTTAGGAGAGTCATTTGAGTCTAATCAATTCAAAAAGTGCTTGCGGCATATTTTTAGTCGGGACAAAGACGGTGAGCTGAATATGCATTTCGATGCAACTATCGAGTTAGTAACCTCAATGGATGTAAAAATTTGTGGAGCTCTTGGACCTTGCGTCTCTCTTCGTAAAATGAACAACTCGGTGAGCGACAACGAAATTGGCGAAGGTGGTACTTACATTTGGAAGCTCAATACACTGTCCAGTAAAACCTGCATTTCCTTTTTCTTCCAAGTGAGTGAGGTGCAGAAAGTTCAACCTGGATCTGCGTTCTTCATTCAGTTTATAACACGATACAGAAAAGGAAACCTGGAGGTCCGTAAAAGAGTGACCACTGCCGCTAGGAGATGGGTTGCAAGCCATTCACCAGAAATCAAGGCTGGGTTTGATCAAGAAGCAGCAGCTTCCGTGATGGCTAGGCTTGCTATTAATCGAGCAGAGACGTGTTACGCTCGGGATGTTATCAGATGGCTTGATGATGCATTGATTCGTTTTGCCTCGAAGTTTGGTGACTATATACAAGAGGATCCTTCGACTTTCCGTTTGCAATCCAACTTCTCCTTGTACCCTCAATTCATGTACTACCTAAGAAGGTCCCAGTTTATCGACGTCTTCAACAGTTGTCCTGATGAAACTGCGTTCTATCGACTAATGCTAAACCGAGAGGGAGTCGTTGGTTCTCTTATCATGATACAACCTACACTTTTCCTCTACTCTTTCGATGGACCTCCTGTTCCTGTACTCCTAGACATTCGATCAATATCGCCAGATGTGATCTTGCTTTTTGATTCCTACTTCAACGTCGTTATTCATTACGGGTCCAAGATTGCTCAATGGAGGAAACTCGGTTACGACAAAGACCCGAACCTCGAAAACTTGAAGAAGCTACTAGAGGCTCCAGAGCTGGACGCTGAACAGCTGATTGCGGAACGTATACCAGTCCCTAAGCTTATAAAGTGTGATCAGCATAGTAGTCAAGCTCGGTTTCTTCTTGCTAAGTTAAACCCATCGGTTACGCAGAACTCGACTTACAAGGAGGGATCAGACATAATCTTTACAGATGATTTAAGCTTGGAGGTTTTTATAGATCACCTACAAGCTCTTGCTGTGCAGGGCTGAAGAAGGATGGCAGTAGTAGTATGTTAGAAGTTGTTACTTTATACAGAGATAAACTACAAAGGAGAGATGCTTTTGGGCTGCTTGAGAGTTGTATTTTCACCCATTTCTTCATAGTTTGATGAAATGTAAATAACTGGTTTCTGATCTTACACCTTGCCAGATGACTTCCACCCATTCTTCACACGAAGAACATGGTGAGATTTTTTTTTTTCAATGGAGTTGGAATTGTATCATTTAGCATTTAATTGATTCAACTTAGATATAAGTCGTTTTTTTTTTTGTTTGTTTGTTTTGTTTTGCTGCTAACGAATTCAGTGGATAAGACACAAATTACTGTTAAAAAAAAAATTACTTTATAACTATAGAACTAAAAAAAATGATTTTTTTTTTTGTCTGGGTAGAATTGTAAGACTAACCTTTTGTTAGATATATATAAATATCTACACAATTTTCGTTATGGATTTCCACAAAATGAGGGCATTGGTGGTTAGAGATATACATGGGTTCAGTTGGGTTGGAGAACGGAGGGATATACATGGGTTCAGTTGGATTGGAGAACGGAGGGATATACATGGGTTCGGTTGGGTTGGAGAACGGAGGGATATACATGGATTCGGTTGGGTTGGAGAACGGAGGTTAGAGATGTACATGGGTTAAGTTGGGTTGGAGAACAAAGGTTAGAGATGTACACGGGTTGGAGTTGGAGAATGGATAAGGTTAAGTTGGGTTAGAGAAATCTCTTCCGGATCCATTAGAAATTTCAAGTTGGTTGAGTTAGTAATCCAAGCAACTAAAGACCCAACTAAACTCTCTATTTTTGAGTTGTTTTTTTTAATAATTTATTTAAACACGTTTTTGTTTAAAAAAGTACATTTCAATCCACTAATTATGAGGGTNAATTAATGAAGAAGGTTTAAGAAACAAGGGATAGAAAAAAGAAGAAAATGGGTGAATTTTAAAATAGGGTTGAGTATTTGAAGGGATAAAGATGAAATAAATATAGGTTAGTGGTAATTGATGTGAAAAGGACGTGGAATCTCATTCTCTGTCCTCACCCAATCAAACACACCCACGTCCTTGAAATCGAGACTTAAAATGACTTGTAAAGTCCCAAATTTTCATTTTTAGTCACAAACATTGTAATTTTAGAATTTTGGAAATTTTGGAATTTTCGAAAGAATTATAAAATATATATTTTTAATTAAGGAGGAGATTAAAGGTAAAAAACATGGCGTAGATCTGCAGAGATCAAAATTCTGGGTGTCTCTTCCTCCTCCGCCTCGATGCTGTGGCCTCCTCATTCTCCATGTCATTGCCCCCACCTTCATTCCATATGTAAAACCCAAACTCAACTTGATATGCCCTCTCCAGAATCCAACCTCATCGCCCTCCTCTTCGGTTTCTTCTCTCTGCAACTCGGTGGAGAAGAAACTCCCAAACCCTTCCTTTTTCCATTCGTTTCTCCAATACCCCACCTCCTAATTTCTTCCTCATTCCTTCATTCCCTCGTTCTTCTTCATTTCCGGTGAAGGGTTTTTCAGGGCTGCTTGGATTTCTTTCTTCTTCTTTCCTTCTTTTCTGGGAATGCGATTGATTTGGGGATGATTAGTAATGGCTCGGGACGGGCATGTAGTGCCGGTGGATCCACAGACGACGCTCACTGTCAAGAAGAAGAAACAATCTTCTCGGAATTGGATTCTGCTGGATTGTACGGGCCAAGGCACCGTCCTCGATGCCGACAAGTATCAAATTATGCATCGGGTTCAAATTCATGCGCGCGATCTTCGGATTCTTGACCCTTTGCTTTCTTATCCCTCAACGATTTTGGGGCGTGAGAGGGCCATTGTTCTTAATCTCGAGGTGAATTGTTTTGTTTTTTCAGTTTTTTTTGACGAATTGTTCTTGTTCTTTCTTGTAATTCTTGTTTGCTTATGCGTATTACAGCATATAAAGGCGATCATTACTGCTGAAGAGGTCTGTATTTATACCTTTCTTCTTCTTTAATCTGTTTGTAAATTTGTGTGATTGTTGGAAAGTTGAAACGAAATTAGTATCAGACACTCCCTTGAATTTGTTAATTCATGTCGTGGATAGGTTTTTCTTAGAGATCCGACAGATGAACAGGTCATCCCTGTGGTTGAGGAGCTTCAGAGGCGGCTGCCTCCTTCTAATGCGGTCCAGCTTCATGTTCAAGGAGATGGGAAAGCAAATCAGGGTCGGCAACACGACGGTGAAGCTGAAGAAGATGGTAAGCTTTTTTCCTCACTCACTGCAATGTGATCTTAACTTGTCCTTGTGATTTGTTTTTACTTCATCAATATATTAATGATCTTGAGAGAATGCATTCCAGACTCGCCATTTGAATTTCGTGCGCTCGAGGTAGCTTTGGAAGCTATATGCAGTTATCTTGCTGCACGAACAACTGAGCTCGAGACTGCTGCTTATCCTGCCTTGGATGAGCTTACTGCAAAGGTGAGTACTTATTTTCTCACCTCGTATGTAATGCATAAACTTCCCAACAATTCTTGGAGATAATTCCGTTAAGTTATTGACTCCATCTTGGGATACTAGCATGATTTATTATCGTTTTTCCTTCGAGTTTGTAGATTAGTAGCCGAAACTTGGACAGAGTTCGTAAATTGAAGAGTGCAATGACGAGGCTGACTGCGAGGGTTCAAAAGGTACGTGTAACGTTTCACATATCAACACAATTTAGAAACTTTTGCCCATTGTAATCACTCTCATCTCTCTGTATGTTCCTAAATTCTGAATTTCTTACTAAATGATCAGCAGCTGTTATCTGCATAACCATAGTTTTGACTTGCCTTTCAATTCAGGTGAGAGATGAGCTCGAACAATTACTGAATGACGACGATGATATGGCAGACCTTTACTTGTCAAGAAAGATGAATTCGTCTTCTCCTGTAAGTGGTTCTGGCCCTGCCATTTGGTTTCCTGCCTCTCCTACCATTGGTTCAAAGATATCAAGAGCGAGCCGAGCAAGTATGGCAACTGTACGTGGGGATGAGGATGACATCGAGGAGCTCGAAATGTTACTGGAGGTAATAATACATATAGTTTCGGGTTAGTCAATCTTCATGAAGGTCTATAACTGAGATTGCATTTTGCAGGCTTACTTTATGCAGATTGATGGTACATTGAACAAATTAACTACAGTAAGTTTTACCTGTTTCCTGCTTATCTAATTTATGTTCAAGCTGAGATATTACGAGTTCGATATTACTTCGCTATATTTACGTTGCCGAGAACGGTTTCTTATTAACTTAAGAGTAATTGGATGCTAGAACACAAAATTGGATCTTGTTGAACCTTGACCAACAATTTTATTTATCAACTAGCAGCTAAGTAGGGAAGATTTGGAAGCTTCCCTTTCTCTCCCAAGTTCATAAGAGAACCAAATGTAACTCCTATACTATATTCTCCGCGTCCCATGTTAAGAACAATATTCCTTGGGGACCTATAGACACATGATCGATCTCTTCTCATGTACTCGAACCTCTCCTCGCTTGTGCGTGTAACTAAACGAGCAGAACAATGGAACAAAAAGAACACCAAGCCACCCAAAAGAGCAGAACAATGAAACAAAAAGAACAACTCCAACATTAACAAGTAGACATTCGAGGCATTGAAATGCTGAACGCTCCTTCCATTGAAAAGTCTTCCTGTTCCTCTCAACCTAGATTTCCTCGAAATAGGTAAGAAGTCGGCTTGTCTAAGAGATCCTAACTAATGATGTTCATAAATTAAGAGTATATATTTGGAGGAATAGTTTAAATAATAGCTTTATTCGATTGGCCCTTTTGAAGACTTTTGCCAACGTGTCCCATGCCTCTTTTGCCATTGTTGCGCTTGCTATCTTCTCAAAATTTGACTCATTAACCACTTGGAATAATAAGTACAACTCGGTTTTATCCTTCATCTATGCTTGTTTTTGCTTCTTGATGTCATTTACTGTCATGTCTTCGATTACCTCCGGCTCGATGTAACTGACCTCAACCACATCCCATTCATTTTGCGCCCCAAACAAAGCTCACATTTGAATGCTTTAGTTGTTGTAGTTCAACTTCACCAGACATGTCGGCAGAATACCACCCTCTGACGTCTTCTAGACATCTTCCTAGAACTCGCCATTTTGTTGGAGTAACGTAGAATTTTTATGGAAAAAGGGTTGAGTTCTCTCAACACTCAAATCTGTCTCTTTTATTTTCTAGAGGAAGAGACGTATTCTCTTCTTAAGTTGATTTGAGATCTCTACTTAAGTGGTCCTTATATAAGCCTTTCAGAATATTCTCCATGGCCATACATGTACCAAATATTAAATAACGAATTTACCTAATACATGTACTATCATTATGGTGCTACATGTACCAAATGAATCTAACTCCAATGTATCCAATAAACTTTTTTAGATTTGGCCTTTTCAAAATCTTTTCATAGTTTATTTATTTAACGTTTTTTACTCACAAAATATATGAAACAACATCTTCCTGGCTTAATTGTCTACTGAAATATTACGATATTTGGACTAAACCCGACGAAGTACGATGGCCGTTAATCTAAGGGCATATTTGCTTATGTTTTGAATGATTTGCAGCTGCGAGAATACATTGATGACACAGAAGATTATATCAATATCCAGGTAACAAGAAGTGAAAGGTTCCGATCTACTACTGATCATCTCTTTCTTCTTCTTCTTTGTTTCTGAGTTGAAGCTATCATTGGTTTTGCAGCTTGACAATCACCGAAATCAACTCATTCAGGTCCTATATCCTTCCATTTATTAATTAATGAGATTTTCTTGGCTGCCCAGATTCTTATTTATTAAAATTTCAAGTTTGCTGGGTGTCTTGATCTGCAGTTGGAGCTCTTTTTAAGCTCTGGAACTGTTTGTTTGTCTGTCTATTCTTTGGTGGGTGCAATATTCGGCATGAACATTCCATACACTTGGAATGAAAATCACGAATACATGTTTAAATGGGTATGGCTGAATAACTCGACTATGATTTCTAACTTCGAATGCGGGAACCCGAACAACAGCTCATAACCATCATCACGTGTTCATTATGTGCAGGTTGTCATCGTTTCTGGAGTAGCTTGTGCGTTAATGTTCGTCGCAATTATTTACTACGCTCGTCTCAAAGGTTTGGTCGGATCTTGATCTTCTTGTATTCGAACCGATCCTTTACAAGACCATAAGGAAAAGAAAAAGAAAAAGAAAAAAGAAAAAGAAAGTCCATTGGAGATGAGTTCAGAGTGAAGACATAGCTGACTTTATTTGATAATTGTTCAAAGTTCATCTTATTTGAAGCTTCCGACTCTATTGATAATTGTTTAAACATCATATATAATGAAAATTTCTTAGTATATACAATCAAATTAAAGAGAGTAAATAATTTATTTAGCCTAAACACGGGTAAAACAGCCCAAATCCACTGTTAGCAAATTGTCTGTTTTGGTCCGTTACGAATCGCTGTCAGTCTCACAGTTTTAAAGCTCGTCTACGAGAGAGCAGTTTTAAAGCTCGTCTACGAGAGAGATGTTTTCGTTCACCTCTTCAAATGACGTGGAATTTCACGATTCTCTCACTTTGTCTTTTTTTTTTCTTTGTCTTTTCCTCTTTTGCTTTTACTTCTCAATTTATTTAATTAAGATTTTGCTACCAATTATGGAAAAATCTTGAATCTTTAACCCTCTTCGCAACATTCCTTTTGCTTTTGCCTTTTCTTTTCGACTTGTTCAATCAAAGGAGGATTCTACAAACACCCCAACACATAGATTATTTTTGAGTCACCGTTAAGATATAAAAAATTCCATTGGGACAGGTTATGTATCGACGTTTGCTTCACAGTTTTAAAATGCATCTACTAGGAAGAGGTTTTTACACACCCATATAAAAAATGATCGTTTCTCCCTAATTGATGTAGGATCTCTCGAATTTGAATCGACTTTTAAGATACTATTTCATTGATTAACCTAATTTAGGGTTGGATCAATCCCTAAATTAGATGAAGATATCTCTTACTTCTATTGAAATCACAAATAATTTACCTTGTTAAAAGCATAATAAATATATAATCAACCGAACTTTGGTTAAAGTTAACACAGAAGTAGAGTTAGGTCTAAATCTTGCTAGCTGAAACATGACTTCCTACTATTATATCAGGGCATCTTCAAAAAGCTTGGTTTTACCATTCATTTGTTAGATTTATCACCGATCACTGAATTCAAGTATAGTTTAGTCAATACGATATCACACTACAAAACAATATCGACAATTTTCTTAAAAAGACTAATCAATGATTAAATCATACTTTAGAAAGGAAGTTGATTATGAGGTCCTACATTGGTTGGAGAGGAGAACGAAGTATTTTTTATAAGTGTGTGGAAACCTTACCTAGCAGACGCATTTTAAAATCTTGAGGGGATGCTTGAAGGGAAAACTCAGAAGGTAAAGCCTAAAGAGAACAATATCTGCTAGCGATGAGCTTGAGCTATTACAAATGATATCAGAGCTAGACACAGGGCGATGTGCAAGCAAAGACCCTGACCCCTAAGGGGGTGGATCCCATATCAGTTGGAGAAGGGAACGTATACCATAGAATGAATAAATTATCTACATGACGAAGTGTGGTTGTCACTTGCATTACTATTGGAATATATAGTCAAAATAATCGATTAAACCTAACTCGTATGGTTATAGCATCGTACTTTTAATAATAAAAAAACGTTAAATGTTTGAATTTTTATCCTTTTTTAAAAATTACTGAACTAAAAAAAATATGGTGAAGATGTAAAATTTCGATTTCGTTTTACCAAGAACGACAATGATACCGAAAGGAGGTGCATCCAATAAGTTCAAGCTAAGAACGACCCTTGAGAATTTGTGAAAGAGGTGAAAGGGTAAGGTAGAGGCATATATTCGTAACCTTGTGGGTACGATTTGTTTATTGTAAGGATATTAAATAATGTATCCTATAAGATTTTTGGTGTTTGTTCTTTACACAAAGTTGTATTCAAATTCTTTGGTGCTGTGACTGTGAAGACTAATCTCTTAATCATCTTTGTTAGCTCTCAACTTTATACAATCAAAGTTTTATAACTTTCTCTTTTTTCTATTTTTTTAAATCTTTGTTTACTCAATACTTAGTTTTTTTGTTATCCCATAATGAATGATATAAAGACTTGACTTTGTTTAAGATATTCACATTAAAAATTTCTTGTGTTTGATCCCGAAAAAAGATTTATACCCTTAAATTTTACAGGTCAAATTGATTATAGGATGGAGGTCGACCCCTTGTGATCAAAGTCTCACACTGACAAGATAAGAAAAACTGCTATCAAAAAGTAAAATCACGAGAATTTAGCTTAAAGTAGATAATATCATACTATCACGAAGATATGTGGAGGCTCATTGTTCTTAACAAGTGCTATCAAAACTATGTTCCTAACTTAGTCATCGAGTGCCAATGTTAGTTTATTGGATATGTGATTTATTATGAAGAAGAGGAGTTGTGAAACAAGAGAGTTGAATGGTTGTTTGTGAGATCTCACATCGGTTGGAGAGGGGAACGAAGCATTCCTTATAAGGGTGTTGGAACCTTTCTCTAGTAGACGTGTTTTTAAACCGTGAGGCTAATGACGATGCGTAACGGGCTAAAGCGGACAATATCTACTGGCAAAAGAAAGAGTTTGAGGAAAAAAGAATCGAAAGAAAAACTAGAATTGAGTGAAAAATTAGAAAAAAATCAAGAGAAAAAAAAGTGAAAAGAAGAATGAAAAAGAGATGAAATTGAAAAAAAAAAAGGAAAGAAAGTGAATTGTTTGGCTAGAGTTGGAGAGGTGAGAAGGGCAATATTTTCACAAAATACCATCTTTGTGCTTGAAATTCAAAGGCAAGTGGAGGAGCTCATGGGGAAGGGCTAATTACGAGAAAGTTTGAGTCCATGTTATGTATCAGTCGAATTGGCGTCAAAGAAAGATGAAACTTGACGCATGTGCGTGGATAATAGAGTCATCAATAAAATCATTGTAAAGTATTGACCTCCTATTCCTAGGCTAGACGATATGCTTGATGAATTGCATCATCCATGTCTATTTATAAACATTGTTTTGAAATCTAAATATCATCCAATTACAATGCACGTAGGAGATAATGGAAAACAACTTTCAAAATTAAGTTTGGATGGTATGAATGATTTGTTATGCCTTTTGGATTAACTATTGCTCCAAGTACATTTATGAACTTAGCTTAATGAATCATGTTTTGAGAGAATATCTAGGAAAACATGTTGTTTTGTATTTTGATGATATTTTAATTATTTGAAGACTTTATTCGAGATCATGTAGAGCATGTTAAGTCAGTTTTGATTACACATAGAAACGAGAAATTTTAAGTGTATGTTTGGAAAGAAAAAGTTCACGTTCTTGNCATGTAGAGCATGTTAAGTCAGTTTTGATTACACATAGAAACGAGAAATTTTAAGTGTATGTTTGGATAGAAAAAGTTCACTTTCTTAGCTTCATAGTTGGTAAAAATGGAGTAGAAGTACATAAAAGAAAGTTAAAGTCATTAAGAATTTACCAACACCAGAGTGAACTTCGGAGTGTAAGCAAGACACCATTACTTGTTTTTGCCTGACTTTATAAAACTTTTGAGATTGAACGTGAAGCGAGTGGTTTGGGCATATGTGTTGTTTTAATTTAAGATGGAAATCCTGAATTTTAGGAAAAAACTGGGTCAGCATTGAATCATCTAGGCTCGAAAATTTAGNGCATATGTGTTGTTTTAATTTAAGATGGAAATCCTGAATTTTAAGAAAAAACTGGGTCAGCATTGAATCATCTAGGCTCGAGAATTTAGATTTAATTCATAACAAATGTGTCTACCCTACTTCTGGGCTCGAGAATTTGTGATCGGACTTTGATCATGAAAGAAAGGTTTATGTTAAGGGTTATAGCAAACTGAACCATAGTCATGCAAAGTAGGTAGAGTTAGCTCAAATCGAGTGTGGATCACAAATTCTTTTCTTCTCACAAGAAGAACATTGGTTTGTTTCATACACTTGAACCTTTTCAGTCTTTTCTAGAACATTTTTGTGTATAAATATACCTAACAATTCCAATTCACAACACAACCAAACCCTATTCCACCTTCTTTCCTTCTGCTTTCACTTCTCTCTTCATCCAAACCATGGACACTGCACCTGGATCGCTGGATCCTATGCAGTCATCCACCTTTAAGGAGCAGATGAGAAAGAGACATTACAACGACTACTTTGTCTACGGCAGCATTAACTTCAAACATTTCAATGACGACTCAACTAAAATTGACATTCCAATTCCGAATTACATCTCAGCTATTGAGAGCATCGTTACCGCTGCAAATCGAATTACTGATACCGTTCATCATCGCGTAAAAACCTTTATTATTCTATGTAAAGTTTGACACTTTCTTTATTTTTATAATGAAATAACGAATAATTATTATCATACTCATGCAGGAAAGCGAAGGTTCATTAACATCTAATGTTGTGATCGAGCCTCCGTTGTGTATTCTTCATCGTATCTCTAGCGAGGTCATTTTTCAATTTTTTAATAACCCTTTTGAAATCTCTAACCAAAATTTCAAAACATGCATAAAAGGAGATACCTTTTTGTTTCTTACCCCTTTGATTTTAATATCATTTTCAGCTTTCGTGCAAGCCTCCCGGGGTTGAAAGTGCACACGATGTTACACAAAAAATCTTCGAAATATTGACAAATTATCCATGGGAAGCCAAGGCAGCTCTCGCTTTGTTAGCCTTTGCAACAGATTATGGAGACTTATGGCATCCCTATCCTTATTCCCATACCGATCCATTGGCTAAATCATTGGCAATTATCAAGCGAGTAGGTATGTTGAAGAAGCATTTGGACTCGCTTCCATACCAACAAGTGCTTCTCAATCCTAACAGTCTCATTCAAATGTGCTTGCAAGCAATCAAATGTATGAATGAGATACGAGAATTCAAAAAATATTATCTCAATGACCCTCTTGAGTTAGCTTCTGCTCTTCGTCAGATTCCATTGGTTACTTATTGGGTCATACACATTATTGTGGTTTCTGGCATTGAGCTATCCAGCTATCTCACCGAAACCGAGTAAGTAATAATTTATCCGTTCATTTTTGCAAATGGTTAGAAATGTTCATTTAATTTGCGGAGTTAGGCTCCGTATAGACCTGCCTTAAATGAATGAAGCAGAGAATCCACGTGGCTCCGTATAGACCTGCCTTAAATGAATGAAACGGAGAATCCACGTGACTCCGTATAGACCTGTCTTAAATGAATGAAATGGAGAATCCACGTTTAAACACGGAAAATGNAAATGAATGAAACGGAGAATCCACGTGACTCCGTATAGACCTGCCTTAAATGAATGAAATGGAGAATCCACGTTTAAACACGGGAAATAAGGGGGGAGTGAGAAGAGATTTCTGATCCCTACCCTGTTCAATTTTGGTGTGGGGGGAGTAGGAAGAGATTTCTGATCCCGACCCTGTTCAATTCTGGTAGGGGGGGGGGAGTGGGAAGAGATTTCTGATCTCGACCCTGTTCAATTCTGGTCTCATCTTGCTCTTGAAAATAAATGAAGAATTTCGTGAAGATGAAAATTGAAATATGAGTTGTCTAACGACCCAGATCCACCGCTAGTAGATATTATCGTCTTTGGGCTTTCCCTTTCGAGATTACCCTCAAGGCTTTAAAAGTTTGCATACCTCAGGGGATGGTTTCCATACCCTTGTAAATGGTGTTTTGTTCTCTTACCCAACCAATGTGGGACATCACAAGATGGGATGGAGACAGAAAAGACTTCCCCATTCATGTCCTACTCTATAACATCTCTACAAATAGTTGTGATCATGCCGTGATCAAAAGAACATGACAAACCGAGTCGATCGATTTGAGTTTTTATTTAGTTTCTTAATTCATTAAAAATGTTAAATTTTTTTTTTTCAGGAATCAGCCACAGGTATATTTGAATGAATTGTCGAACAAAATTACGAGCGTACTCACCGACATTGAAAGGCAGCTATACGACATCCGAGTTCAGCACGGTGGAATATACTTTATAGCTCCATGATGTTATTGTTCGTTAATTAACAAGTGACCTGAAAAATAACGTTAAATTTGTTGTGTTTCTAATGACAGAGGAAGTTGATCTCTACCGATGGTTGGTTGACCACATTGAGCATTTTCACACTAACATTGCATTAGTTGTTTCCAAGCTACTTAGCGGCAAACCTGAAACCAACCCAATAATTGATGGCTCAACTCAAAAGGAGGTAAAAGTTCTTAAATCAAGTAACACAACTATAAAAGTTGATGAACGAAACTTAAAAATGTATGTTTTTACAGGTTGGTGTTCATGAAAGTTTGTCGGGAAAGAACGTGATATTGCTCATTTCGGGGTTGGATATCTCCGAGGATGATATCAAAGCTATTCATAATGTTTATGATGAATTGAAAACTAGAGGCACTAATTATGAGATAGTTTGGATTCCAATTATCCCGGAGCCTTATCATGGAGATGATCCCAAGAGATATGAGTATTTGCGTTCTACAATGAAGTGGTACTCAATCCAGTTTACTACAAGAATATCTGGCATGAGATACATCAAGGAGAAGTGGCAATTTAGAGAAGATCCATTAGTTGTGGTACTCAACCCAAATTCTAAAGTAGAATTCATGAATGCAATTCATCTAATTCGAGTTTGGGAAAATGAAGCTATCCCATTTACACAAGCAAGAACTGAATCTTTACTCAAAAAACATTGGCCCGAGTCAACTCTCCACAAATTCACTCACCAACCAAGGCTACCAAATTTGGTATGTATAGTACAATCATTCTCTATTTCTTTTCTTTTGATATCGTAAATGTTTAAGAACAATTTAGAACTTCGGATGAAAATTAAGACTTCAATAATGAAAATTTGGATCATCAAATCATTCCAAGTTACTGCTATACCAACTTAGGTCAACATTTACTCTAAGGGTAGTTTTCAAACTTTTATAAGAAGTCAATAAGTTTATTTTATTTTATTTTTTTTAATTGTTTAGACGGGTTTAGATTGAGTTTGAAAGTGTTTAAAATTATTTTTAGAAAGACAATCAAAATAACCCTTAATCTCCTATTTTGAGTTAACCTATGTACTTTTGTCAAACAGATTAAGAGTCAGAAAAGTATTATATTTTATGGAGGAAGGAATCCATCATGGATCCAACAATTTGAAGAAAAAGTAGAAATTTTGAAAAACGATCCTTTGATAATCGATGGGGGTTCATTTGAGATCGTACGCATTGGAAAAGATGCAATAGGAGAGGATGATCCTAAACTCATGGCTCGTTTTTGGAAAGTACAATGGGGTTATTTTATAGTGAAGAGCCAGATAAAAGGTTTAAGTGCAAGCGAGACAAGTGAAGATATTTTAAGATTGGTTTCTTACGAAAATGAAGATGGTTGGGCAGTTGTTACGATAGGCTCAGCCCCTTTGTTAGTTGGTAATGACATTTTGATTTTGAGATTGTTTGATGATTTCCCAAATTGGAAACAAAATTTGCACTTCAAGGCTTTCCCCAATGCTTTTAGAGACTCCTTCAATGAGCTAGCGTTGAAGACTCATGAATGTGATCGAGTTATTTTTCCTGAATTTAGTGGATGGATTCCTATGATTGTCAACTGTCCAGGATGTCCTCGTTTCATGCAGAAGGACATTGCTTTTAAATGTTGTCATGGTGGCTCTCGTATGTGATCATCCAAAGTGAGTATTATATATCTTTTTATTATCATATATTACTACTACTAACACTATTACGTACTATAAGTGATACCATTTTTGGTGGTCATCAAGTTCTATGCNGAGTTTTTATTTAGTTTCTTAATTCATTAAAAATGTTAAATTTTTTTTTTTCAGGAATCAGCCACAGGTATATTTGAATGAATTGTCGAACAAAATTACGAGCGTACTCACCGACATTGAAAGGCAGNCGTTATCATCGATTGAATATTTGTATGATTTATGTTATTTCGATAAAATTATGAAATACTTTATCTTATTACTTCTCATTTTCCTCCCATCTCTTAAATTAGGAAGATACAGTAACAAATCTGTTATTATGNTAACATTGCATTAGTTGTTTCCAAGCTACTTAGCGGCAAACCTGAAACCAACCCAATAATTGATGGCTCAACTCAAAAAGAGGTAAAAGTTCTTAAATCAAGTAACACAAATATAAAAGTTGATGAACGAAACTTAAAAATGTATGTTTTTACAGGTTGGTATTCATGAAAGTTTGTCGGGAAAGAACGTGATATTGTTCATTTCGGGGTTGGATATCTCCGAGGATGATATCAAAGCTATTCATAATGTTTATGATGAATTGAAAACTAGAGGCACTAATTATGAGATAGTTTGGATTCCAATTATCCCGTACATCACAAGATGGGATGGAGACAGAAAAGACTTCCCCATTCATGTCCTACTCTATAACATCTCTACAAATAGTTGTGATCATGCCGTGATCAAAAGAACATGACAAACCGAGTCGATCGATTTGAGTTTTTATTTAGTTTCTTAATTCATTAAAAATGTTAAATTTTTTTTTTTCAGGAATCAGCCACAGGTATATTTGAATGAATTGTCGAACAAAATTACGAGCGTACTCACCGACATTGAAAGGCAGCTATACGACATCCGAGTTCAGCACGGTGGAATATACTTTATAGCTCCATGATGTTATTGTTCGTTAATTAACAAGTGACCTGAAAAATAACGTTAAATTTGTTGTGTTTCTAATGACAGAGGAAGTTGATCTCTACCGATGGTTGGTTGACCACATTGAGCATTTTCACACTAACATTGCATTAGTTGTTTCCAAGCTACTTAGCGGCAAACCTGAAACCAACCCAATAATTGATGGCTCAACTCAAAAGGAGGTAAAAGTTCTTAAATCAAGTAACACAACTATAAAAGTTGATGAACGAAACTTAAAAATGTATGTTTTTACAGGTTGGTGTTCATGAAAGTTTGTCGGGAAAGAACGTGATATTGCTCATTTCGGGGTTGGATATCTCCGAGGATGATATCAAAGCTATTCATAATGTTTATGATGAATTGAAAACTAGAGGCACTAATTATGAGATAGTTTGGATTCCAATTATCCCGAAGCCTTATCATGGAGATGATCGCAAGAGATATGAGTATTTGCGTTCTACAATGAAGTGGTACTCAATCCAGTTTACTACAAGAATATCTGGCATGAGATACATCGAGGAGAAGTGGCAATTTAGAGAAGATCCATTAGTTGTGGTACTCAACCCAAATTCTAAAGTAGAATTCATGAATGCAATTCATCTAATTCGAGTTTGGGAAAATGAAGCTATCCCATTTACACAAGCAAGAACTGAATCTTTACTCAAAAAACATTGGCCCGAGTCAACTCTCCACAAATTCACTCACCAACCAAGGCTACCAAATTTGGTATGTATAGTACAATCATTCTCTATTTCTTTTCTTTTGATATCGTAAATGTTTAAGAACAATTTAGAACTTCGGATGAAAATTAAGACTTCAATAATGAAAATTTGGATCATCAAATCATTCCAAGTTACTGCTATACCAACTTAGGTCAACATTTACTCTAAGGGTAGTTTTCAAACTTTTATAAGAAGTCAATAAGTTTATTTTATTTTATTTTTTTTAATTGTTTAGACGGGTTTAGATTGAGTTTGAAAGTGTTTAAAATTATTTTTAGAAAGACAATCAAAATAACCCTTAATCTCCTATTTTGAGTTAACCTATGTACTTTTGTCAAACAGATTAAGAGTCAGAAAAGTATTATATTTTATGGAGGAAGGAATCCATCATGGATCCAACAATTTGAAGAAAAAGTAGAAATTTTGAAAAACGATCCTTTGATAATCGATGGGGGTTCATTTGAGATCGTACGCATTGGAAAAGATGCAATAGGAGAGGATGATCCTAAACTCATGGCTCGTTTTTGGAAAGTACAATGGGGTTATTTTATAGTGAAGAGCCAGATAAAAGGTTTAAGTGCAAGCGAGACAAGTGAAGATATTTTAAGATTGGTTTCTTACGAAAATGAAGATGGTTGGGCAGTTGTTACGATAGGCTCAGCCCCTTTGTTAGTTGGTAATGACATTTTGATTTTGAGATTGTTTGATGATTTCCCAAATTGGAAACAAAATTTGCACTTCAAGGCTTTCCCCAATGCTTTTAGAGACTCCTTCAATGAGCTAGCGTTGAAGACTCATGAATGTGATCGAGTTATTTTTCCTGAATTTAGTGGATGGATTCCTATGATTGTCAACTGTCCAGGATGTCCTCGTTTCATGCAGAAGGACATTGCTTTTAAATGTTGTCATGGTGGCTCTCGTATGTGATCATCCAAAGTGAGTATTATATATCTTTTTATTATCATATATTACTACTACTAACACTATTACGTACTATAAGTGATACCATTTTTGGTGGTCATCAAGTTCTATGCTTATCCGTTGAAATCGAGACATATGATCTTGTCGTTATCATCGATTGAATATTTGTATGATTTATGTTATTTCGATAAAATTATGAAATACTTTATCTTATTACTTCTCATTTTCCTCCCATCTCTTAAATTAGGAAGATACAGTAACAAATCTGTTATTATGAAAATATAAACATCAATAATTTTTTTTTTTTTTTTTTTAATTACAACTTATATTTTTTAATCTATTATATGATGAATGGATCGGATAAATTTCATAACAAATGAATATGCAAACAATAAGTGATAGTTGAATGATATATACCTATTATTATCACTGAATGTGGGTGTTAATATGTCTTGATAACTCAACCAACTCCGACTATCCAACCTAAATTATAAATGATGTCATGGGTATTTTTTTTCTCAGTTTCGGTTTGGTTAGAAATAGGAAAATTCAATTTGATTAGTTGGTCACATTTTTTTTGGTCGACCAACCCAACCAACCTAAAAATAAGGTTACAATCTAACCTAATTGTACCATATTTTTTTTTAAAAGATTAAGAATAATTAATGTTTGTAACTCCAAAAGGTATTCATTAAACTTGTTAGATGGGGAGTTTCAAAATCTTTTCATAGTTTATTTATTAACATTTTTTACCCATAAAATATATGAAACAACACCCGACGAAGTACGATGACCGTTAATCTAAGGGCATATTTGTTTATGTTTTGAATGGTCTTCATTATGAGATGGTTGTCATTGTCTATGGAGTAGCTTGTTCGATAATGTTCGTCGCAATTATTTACTACGCTCGCCTCAAAGGTTTGGTCGGATCTTGATCTTCTTGTATTTGAACCGTTCCTTTACAAGACCATAAGGAAAAGAAAAAGAGAAAGAAAGTCCATTCGAGATGAGTTTAGAGTGAAAAACATAGCTGACTATACTTGATAATCGATAATTGTTCAAAGTTCATCTTATTTGAAGCTTCCGACTCTATTGATAATTGTATAAACATCATATATAATGAAAATTTCTTAGTAAATACAATCAAATTAAAGAGAGTAAATCATATATTTAGCTTAAACACCGGTAAAACAGTCCAAATCTATCGCTAACAGATTGTCTGCGTTGACCTGTTACGTATCGCTGTCAACCTCACAATTTTAAAACGCGTCTAGTAGGGAGATGTTTCCATATTCTTCAAAGAATTACTTTGTTCACCTCTCAAACCGACGTGTGATCTCATAATTCTCTCACTTTGAGAGTCCACCCAACATGTTTTTGTCTTTAGCAAACATGCATGACATGAGCACTCAAATAATTGCTTCCTTTGTCTTTTTTTTTTCTCTCTGTCTTTTCCTCTTTTGCTTTTGCTTTTACTTTTCAATTTATTTAATTAAGATTTTGCAACCAATTATGGAAAAATCTCAAATCTTTAACCCTCTTCGCAACATTCCTTTTGCTTTTGCCTTTTCTTTTCAACTTGTTCAATCAAAGGAGGATTCTACAGACACCCCAACACATGATTGTTTATGAGTCACTGTTAAGATATAAAAAATCCCAATTTTATTTTTTACTCTAACCATTATGACGGTAAGAAAACCATCCGTGAATCGATAGAAATTAACGTGTGAATACTAGAATGTAACATATTGATCTCAAGTACGATAATTCTTACTTGTAACGTTCCAAGCCAGCCTCACGATTTTAAGACGCATTTACTATAGAGAGGGTTTAGTCATATTCCGATCAGTGGTTCGACTGATTTTGATACCATTTGTAACAGTCTAAGTCCACCGCTAAAAGATATTGTCAGCTTTACCCCATTACGTATTGCTGTTAGTCTCACGATTTTAAAATTCGTTTACTAGGGAGAAGTTTCCATACCCATATAAGGAATACTTCATTTCCCTCTCCAATTGACGTGGGATCTCCGTACTCATTGAAAAACATGAATTTGAGTCGACTTTTAAGATACTACTTCGATGGATTAACCTAATTTAGGGTTTGGATCAATCCCTAAATTAGATGAAGATCACTCTAACTCAAAATCACAAATAATTTGCTTTGTGAAGTAGAGTTAGGGTTAGTGGTGGACTTGAATTGTTACAAATTATATCAGAGCCGGATACTAAGGGGTGTGCCAGTGAGGACGCTAGCCCCTAAGGATGAATCTCACATCCGTTCGAGAGGAGAACATATCCTATTGACTTAATTTGATTTGCTACCATAAAATGAATAATTAGTTAAAATGATTGACTTAGCGGTTAAAAGTTTGAATTTTTACCTCTTTTTTTTTTTAATTACTGAACTAAAAAAATTATGGTGAAGATGTAAAATTTCGATTCCGTTTTACCAAGAACGACAATGATATCGAAAGGAGGCGCATCCAATAAGTTCAAGCTAAGAACCACCCTTGAGAATTTGTGAAAGAGGTGAAAGGGTAAGGTAGAGGCATATATTCCTAACCTTGTGGGTACGATTTGTTTATTGTAAGGATATTAAAAGATGTATCCTATAAGATTTTTGGTGTTTCGTCTTTACACAAAGTTGTATTCAAATTCTTTGGTGCTGTGACTGTGAAGACTAATCTCTTAATCATCTTTGTTAGCTCTCAACTTTATACAATCAAAGTCTTATAACTTTCTCATTTTTCTATTTTTTAAATCTTAGTTTACCAAATACTTAGCTTTTGGTCATTGGGATAATGAATGATTTAAAGACTCGACTTTGTTTAAGATATTCACATTAAAAATTTCTTATGTTTCAAGAAAAAGGTCATAAATATGATCCGAAAAAAAGATTTATACCCTTAAATTTTACAGGTCAAATTGATTATAGGATGGAGGTCGACCCCTTGTGATCAAAGTCTCACAATGACAAGATAAGAAAAAAATCATGGAGGTATAGATGTTTTGAGTTAAACAAAAAGCAACATCCTAAAGTGGATAATATCATACCATCATAGAGATATGTGGAGGCTCGTGGTTCTTAACAAGAAACAAGGGACAGTAGAAATCATTCATGAATGATAGACTCTAAAGCCCTGAAAATGCTATGAGATGTTAAAAAATGGTTGAAGTTAGTTGAATAGGAGGATGACTATGACTATAGCCGTTGATAAATTTACCAAAGACGAAAATGATTTATTCGATATTATGGATGACTGGTTACGGAGAGACCGTTTTGTTTTTGTAGGTTTGGTTCGATCTATTGTTCTTTTCTTGTGCCTATTTTGCCGTAGGAGGTTGATTTACAGGTACAACCTTTGTAACTTCGTGCTATCAAAACTATGCTCCTAACTTAGTCAGTTGGATAGAGTCATTGGGTGCCAGTGGAGGTTCATCGGATAAGCAATGTGCTGGGAAGAAGAGGAGTTGTGAAACTAGAGAGTTGAATGGTTGTTTGTGAGATCCCACCTCAACTGGAAAGGGAAATGAAACATTCCTCATAAGGGTGTGAAACCTCTCCCTAACATACACGTTTTAAAACCGTGAGGCTGACAACGATACGTAGCGGATCAGAGCGGACAATATCTACTAGCAGTGGGCTTGAACTATTACAAATGGTATCAGAGCCAGGCGTCGAGCGATATGACAGCGAGGACGCTGGCTACCAAAGGGGTGGATTGTNGGTTTGGTTCGATCTATTGTTCTTTTCTTGTGCCTATTTTGCCATAGGAGGTTGATTTACAAGTACAACCTTTGTAACTTCGTGCTATCAAAACTATGTTCCTAACTTAGTTAGGTGGATAGTCATTGGGTGCCAGTGGAGGTTCATCGGATAAGCGATGTGCTGGGAAGAAGAGGAGTTGTGAAACTAGAGAGTTGAATGGTTGTTTGTGAGATCCCACATCGACTGGAAAGGGAAATNAATCCCACATCGGTTAGAGAGGGGAACGAAACATTTCTTATAAAGTTGTGAAAACCTCTATCTACTAGACCACGATGCTCACGATGCATAAAGGGCCAAAATGAAATCTAATAAATTGAAATATGGGCTACTCAAATCACGTGTTTCACTAAAGCTCAAATCCAGCATGGAACACAAATTCTTTTCTTCTGACAAGAAGAACAGTGGTTTGTTTCATACACTTCAACCTTTTCAGTCTTTTCCAGAAGATTTTTGTGTATAAATATAGCCTAACAATTTCAATTCACAACACAACCAAACCCTATCCGACCTTCTTTCCTTCTGTTTGCACTTCTCTCTTCATCCAAACCATGGCCACTGCACTCAAGGCACCCACCACTTCACATGGATTGCTGCATCCTAAGCAATCATCCACCTCTAAGGAGGAAATGAGCCTGAGACATTACTCCGACGAACTTGTCACCGGTCACATTTACGCCAAACATTGCGACGATGACTCAACTAAAATTGACCTTCCAAATTACATCTCAGTTATTGAGAGCATCATTACCACTGCCGATCGAATTACTGAAACCGCTCATCGTGTAAAAACCTTTATTATTCTACACAAAGTTTGACACTTTCTTTATTTTAATAATGAAATAACGANAAACATTCTTTATAAGGGTGTGGAAACCTCTCTCTAACAAACATGTTTTAAAACCGTGAGGCTGACAACGGTACGTAACGGATCAGAGCGGACAATATCTACTAGCAGTGGACTTGAGCTGTTATAAATGGTATCAGAGCCAGGCATCGAGCGATATGCCAGCGAGGACGCTGGCCCCCAAAAGGGTGGATTGTAAATTTCAAATCCGTTTAGAGAGGAGAACGAAACATTTCTTATAAAGTTGTGAAAACCTCTATCTACTAGACCACGATGCTCACGATGCATAAAGGGCCAAAATGAAATCTAATAAATTGAAATATGGGCTACTCAAATCACGTGTTTCACTAAAGCTCAAATCCAGCATGGAACACAAATTCTTTTCTTCTGACAAGAAGAACAGTGGTTTGTTTCATACACTTCAACCTTTTCAGTCTTTTCCAGAAGATTTTTGGGTATAAATATAGCCTAACAATTTCAATTCACAACACAACCAAACCCTATTCGACCCTCTTTCCTTCTGTTTGCACTTCTCTCTTCATCCAAACCATGGCCACTGCACTCAAGGCACCCACCACTTCACATGGATTGCTGCATCCTAAGCAATCATCCACCTCTAAGGAGGAAATGAGCCTGAGACATTACTCCGACGAACTTGTCACCAGTCACATTTACGCCCAACATCGCGACGATGACTCAACTAAAATTGACCTTCCAAATTACATCTCAGTTATTGAGAGCATCGTTACCACTGCCGATCGAATTACTGAAACCGTTCATCGCGTAAAAACCTTTATTATTCTACACAAAGTTTGACACTTTTTTTATTTTAATAATGAAATAACGGNAAATGAAGAATTTCGTGAAGATGAAAATTGAAATATGAGTTGTGTAACGACCCAGATCCACCGCTACTAGATATTATCGTCTTTGGGCTTTCTCTTTCGAGATTCCTCTCAAGTCTTTAAAGGTTTGCATAGGGGATGGTTTCCCTACCCTTACAAATGGTGTTTTGTTCTCTTCCCCAACAAACGTGGAACATCACAAGATGGGATGGAGACAGAAAAGACTTCCCCATTCATGTCCTACTCTATAACATCTCTACAAATAGTTGTGATCATGCCGTGATCAAAAGAACATGACAAACCGAGTAGATCGATTTGAGTTTTTATTTAGTTTCTTAATTTATTAAAAATGTTAAATTTTTTTTTCAGGAATCAGCCACAGGTATATTTGAATGAATTGTCGGACAAATTTACGAGAGTACTCACCGACATTGAAAGGCATCTATACGACATCCGAGTTCAGCACGGTGGAATATACTTTATAGCCTTCCATGATGTTATTGGTCGTTAATTAACAAGTGACCTGAAAAATAACGTTAAATTTGTTGTGTTTCTAATGACAGAGGATGTTGATCTCTACCGATGGTTGGTTGACCACATTGAGCATTATCATACTGCCATTCCCTTAGTTTTTTCCAAGCTCATTAGCGGCAGACCTGAAACCAACCCACTAATTGATGGCTCAACTCAAAAAGAGGTAAAAGTTGAAAAGTACNAGTTGTGATCATGCCGTGATCAAAAGAACATGACAAACCGAGTAGATCGATTTGAGTTTTTATTTAGTTTCTTAATTTATTAAAAATGTTAAATTTTTTTTTCAGGAATCAGCCACAGGTATATTTGAATGAATTGTCGGACAAATTTACGAGAGTACTCACCGACATTGAAAGGCATCTATACGACATCCGAGTTCAGCACGGTGGAATATACTTTATAGCCTTCCATGATGTTATTGGTCGTTAATTAACAAGTGACCTGAAAAATAACGTTAAATTTGTTGTGTTTCTAATGACAGAGGAAGTTGATCTCTACCGATGGTTGGTTGACCACATTGAGCATTTTCACACTAACATTGCATTAGTTGTTTCCAAGCTACTTAGCGGCAAACCTGAAACCAACCCAATAATTGATGGCTCAACTCAAAAAGAGGTAAAAGTTCTTAAATCAAGTAACACAAATATAAAAGTTGATGAACGAAACTTAAAAATGTATGTTTTTACAGGTTGGTATTCATGAAAGTTTGTCGGGAAAGAACGTGATATTGTTCATTTCGGGGTTGGATATCTCCGAGGATGATATCAAAGCTATTCATAATGTTTATGATGAATTGAAAACTAGAGGCACTAATTATGAGATAGTTTGGATTCCAATTATCCCGTATAATTATTATCATACTCATGCAGGGAAGCGAAGGGCGTGTGGTGTATTCAGATGATTCATTGGCATCTAATGTTGTGATCGAGCCTCCGCTATGTACTCTTCATCATATCTCTAGCGAGGTCATTTTTCAATCTTTTAATAACCCTTTTGAAATCTCGTAATCAAAATTTCAAAATATGCATAAAAGGAGATACATTTATGTTTTTTTTTACAACTTTTATTGTAATTTCATTTTCAGTTGTCATGCAAGGCTCCGGGGATAGAGAAAGCACACGAGACGACACTAAAAATCTTCGAAATATTGGAAAATTATCCATGGGAAGCCAAGGCAGCTCTCACTTTGTTAGCCTTTGCAACAGATTATGGAGACTTATGGCATCTCTATCATTATTCCCATACCGATCCATTGGCTAAATCATTGGCCATTATCAAGCGAGTAGCTAACCTGAAGAAGCACTTAGACTCACTTCGATACCGACAAGTGCTTCTCAATCCCAAGAGCCTTATTCAAAGCTGTTTGCAAGCAATCAAATACATGGATGAGATACGAGAATTCTCCAAATATGATGTCAAGGAGCTTCCTGCGTTGCCAGCTGCTCTTCGTCTGATTCCATTGTTTACTTATTGGGTTATACACACTATTGTTGCTTCTAGAATTGAGCTCTCCAGCTATCTCAGCGAAACCGAGTAAGTAATCATTTATTTTAACCTAGACCTACCTCAAACGGGAGGAAGAATCCACGTTTAAGTTGAAAATAAGGGAGGGAGTGGGAAGAGATTTCTCCACAACGGGGTCAGAGATAGGGATTATAAGAAATTTCCAATCCCATCTCGCTCCACGAAAACAAATAAGAAATGTCGTGGAGATGAGAATTGAAATAGGAAGCAAGATGAGGATAAAGAAAGCTTCCATGTTCCTGCCTCACCCCGTGACATCTCCACAGTGATCAAAAGAACATGACAAACCGAGTCGATCGATTTGAGTTTTTATTTAGTTTCTTAATTCATTAAAAATATTAATTTTTTTTTTTCAGGAATCAGCCACAGCTATATTTGAATGAATTGTCGGACAAAATTACGAGCGTACTCACCGACATTGAAAGGCATCTATACGACATCCGAGTTCAGCACGGTGGAATATACTTTATAGCTCCATGATGTTATTGTTCGTTAATTAACAAGTGACCTGAAAAATAACGTTAAATTTGTTGTGTTTCTAATGACAGAGGATGTTGATCTCTACCGATGGTTGGTTGACCACATTGAGCATTATCATACTGCCATTCCCTTAGTTTTTTCCAAGCTCATTAGCGGCAGACCTGAAACCAACCCACTAATTGATGGCTCAACTCAAAAAGAGGTAAAAGTTGAAAAGTACACACAAATATCAAAATTATAGTTTATCATATATATATATATATCATATTTAATATTTTATTAAAGATTGTTCTTTCATTTATTACTATTTTTATATCTTTATAATTTATTTGATTATAAATAGAAAATTTTCCCACATAATTTAGGTGCGGTTGATTAAGCAAACATTCTCAATATGTTTTACAGGTTGGTGTTTATGAAAGTTTGTCGGGAAAGAACGTGATATTGCTCATTTCTGGGTTGGATATCTTAGAGGACGATATTAGAGCTTTANCAGCTATCTCAGCGAAACCGAGTAAGTAATCATTTATTTTAACCTAGACCTACCTCAAACGGGAGGAAGAATCCACGTTTAAGTTGAAAATAAGGGAGGGAGTGGGAAGAGATTTCTCCACAACGGGGTCAGAGATAGGGATTATAAGAAATTTCCAATCCCATCTCGCTCCACGAAAACAAATAAGAAATGTCGTGGAGATGAGAATTGAAATAGGAAGCAAGATGAGGATAAAGAAAGCTTCCATGTTCCTGCCTCACCCCGTGACATCTCCACANTCATCTAATTCGAGTTTGGGAAAATGAAGCTATCCCATTTACAAAAGCAAGAGCTGAATCTTTACTCCAAAAACATTGGCCCGAGTCAACTCTCCTCAAATTCACTCACCAACCAAGGCTACCANGATCGATTTGAGTTTTTATTTAGTTTCTTAATTCATTAAAAATATTAATTTTTTTTTTTCAGGAATCAGCCACAGCTATATTTGAATGAATTGTCGGACAAAANCAAATTGGGTATGTATAGTGCAACCATTCTCTATTTCTTTTCTTTTCTTTTGATATCGTAAATGTTTCCGAATGATTTAGAACTTCGGATGGAAATTAAGACTTCAAATGGTGTGGCGGTAATCTATTATGAAAATTTGGATCATCAAACCATTCCAAGTTACTGCTATACCAGTTTATGTCTCGATTTTCATTCAAAATTCTAAAGAACTTTTACTCTAAGGATAGTTTTCAAAACATTTTTTTAAACATACCATTATACAATTTTTTTTTTTTTTTATTGTTTCGATCTGTTTAGATTGAATTTGAAAGTGTTTAAAATTACTTTTATAAAGACAATCAAAATAACCCTTAATCTCTTCTTTTCAAACAGATTAAGAGTCAGAAAAGTATTATATTTTATGGAGGAAAGAATGAATCATGGATCCAACAATTTGAAGAAAAAGTAGAAATTTTGAAAAGCGATCCTTCGATACTCGATGGGGGTTCATTTGAGATTGTACGCATTGGAAAAGATGCAATGGGAGAGGATGATTCTAACCTTATGACTCGTTTTTGGAAAGTACAATGGGGTTATTTTATAGTGAAGAGTAAGATAAAAGATTCAAATGCAAGCGAGACAACTGAAGATATTTTAAGATTGATTTCTTACCAAAATGAAGGTGGTTGGGCAGTTCTTACGGTAGGCTCAGCCCCTGTGTTAGTTGGTCGTGACATTTTGATCTTGAGATTGATTGATGAGTTCCCAAAATGGAAACAAAGTTTGCGCTTGAAGGCTTTCCCCGATGCTTTTAGAGAATACTTCAACGAGCTGGCTAAGAAGACTCATCAATGTGATCGAGTTATTCTTCCTGGATTTAGTGGATGGATTCCTATGGTTGTCAACTGTCCTGAATGTCCTCGTTTCATGGAGACTGGCATTAGTTTTAAATGTTGTCACGGTGGCTCTCATATGTGATCATCCAAAGTGAGTATTATGTATCTTTTTATTATCATGTTTTACTACTACTAACACTACTACTACTATGTAAAATAAATGATGCCATTTTTTGTGGCCATCTGTGTTTTTCTATTGAAATCGAGACGTATGATCTCGTCGTTATCATCGATTGAATATTTGTATGATTTATGTTATTTCGACAAAATTATGAAATACTTTATCTTATTGTATATCATTTTCGTTTCAGTTATGAACTACCATTTATATGAATATGCAAACAATTAGTGGTAGTTGAATGATAGATACCTATTACTATCACTGATTGGGGGTGTTAATATGTCTCGATAATTCAACTAACTCGGACTATCCAACCTAAATTATAAATGATGAGATGGGTAAGATTTTTTTTTTCTCTTCTCAGTTTGGCTGGGTTGAATTTTGGAAAAGGGAAAAATTCAATTTGATTAGCGGTACATCTTTTTTGGTCGGGCCAACACAACGAACCCAACCAACCTAAAAATAGGGTTACAATCTAACGTACTTGTACCGTACTTTTTAAAAAGATTAAGAGTAATTAATATTTGTAACGGATATTAGTGATGTGTTGTGATAAGTATGATGGTCGGAATAGAGAAGACTTCCCTGTCTCTTTCTACTTCATTCTCCTCACGTTCTTTTGTTTTTAACGTGGGAAGGAGGAAAAGGAAAGAAAAGAAAGAGAGAAAATAGGGTGGCCGTGACAACAACAACTATGGATGGAGGAAGATGAAAGAATGGAGAAGAGACCAAAATGTTATCAAATTCAAACTTTAAGGATCAAAAGCATAATTTGTCTTAATCGAACTCTCAATTTTGTGTCGAATGGGTCATTAAAATTTTAATTTTGTGTCGAGTTTCAAAATTAATAAATTGTTTATAATAAAAAAAAATTAAGGATTTATTAGTTACAAATTAAATGGAAAGCTCATAGAAGTATACACCAAAACAAAAGTTTAGGCTTCATTTGATATAATCATTTTATCTTTTTATTACTTTTTTTTTTCTTTCTAAAAATTGAACTTACTTAAAATTTCTTGCTTTATTACCTACTTTTAAATAGTTCATAAATTATGAAAAACAAAATTAAAAGTTGATAAATATATCAACATTTTTAAAATTTTAAATATCTATTTAACGTGAAAGTTGTTTGAAGTTTTACAGGTTCTTAACGTGAAAGGTGCTTGAAGTAAAACCTATATCATACGTTTTTTAAGGTTCAAAGACATGTTTAATGTGAAAGTTCCTTGAAATAACGTGAAAGTTGCTTGAGGTTTAACCTATATCATATGTTTTTTAAAGTTCAAAACCTTATTTAATGGGAAAATTGCTTGAAGTTTAACTTAGATCAGACGTTTTTTTAAAGTTCAAAAACCTATTTATCGTCAAAATTGCTTAAAGTTTGTTACTATATCAGACGTTTTCGAAAGTTCAAAGACCTATCTAACGTGAAAGTTGCTTGAAGTTTAACCTATACCAAACGTTTTCGAAAGTTAAAAAACCTATGTAACGTGAAAGTTGCTTGAAGTTTAACCTATACCAAATGTTTTTGAAAGTTCAAAAACCTATCTAACGTGAAAGTTGCTTGAAGTTTAACCTATACCAAATGTTTTCAAAAGTTCAAAGACCTATCTAACGTGAAAGTTGCTTGAAGTTTAACCTAATGCCAGAAGTTTTCGAGAGTTCAAAGACCTATTTAACGTGAAAGTTGCTTGAAGTTTAACCTATACGAGACGTTTTCGAAAGTTCAATGACATATTTAACGTGAAAGTTGCTTGAAGTTTCGCCTATACCAGACATTTTTGAAAGTTCAAAGACCTGTTTAACTTGAAAGTTGCTTGAAGTTTAACGTATACCAGACGTTATCAAAAGTTCAAAGACCTATTTAACGGGAAAGTTGCTTGAGGTTTAACCAATACTAGACGTTTCCGAAAGTTCAAAGACCTATTTAACATGAAAGTTGCTTGAAGTTTAACCTATACCAGACGTTATTGAAAGTTCAAAAAACCTACTTAACGTGAAAGTTGCTTGAAGATTAACCTATACCAGACGTTATCGAAAGTTCAAAAAACCTATTTAACGTGAAAGTTGCTTGAAGATTAACCTATACTAGATGTTATCGAAAGTTCAAATACCTATTTAACACAAAAGTTGCATGAAGTTTAACCTATATCGAACGTTTTATAAAATTGAAAGACCTACTTAACGTAAAAGTTGCTTGAAATTTAACCTCGAGATGTTGGTTGCATTCTCATGTGCATGTGAATCGAGTAATAGTGGATTGTATCGTATGAATAGAAGTAGAAGCATATATTCTTTCCCTTGAGACGACGATTGGGTTATAATTGATGTAATACTTTAATCAATTATCCCCAAGATTTTGCTACTTCTTCTTTATACAAAGTATTCAAATTCTTCGGCGTTGTAACTTTGAAGATTCACTTTGTCCCACAAGAAAAAAGGAAACAATTATGAATTCTAAATGATTCTTCATTCTCTTTGTTACCTGTCACCCTCCCTTATCCATTCCCTATTCCATGCATCCCCACAACTTACATTATTATCACCTTGAATTTACTATATATCTACAAATCATTGACTAATTATTCATAAAACATGTTCTAATCCCGCTTTCTTAAAGCTCTAATTCTTTTCGAGGTTGTTTTTTATGTCTTCTTGTAACGGTACAAGCCCTCCGCTAACAGATATTGTCCTCTTTGGGATTTTCCTTTCGAGCTTTTCCTCAAGGTTTTTAAAAACGCGTATGCTAGGGAGAGGTTTCCACACCCTTATAAAGAATACTTGGTTCCCCGAAAAGTATTAGAAAGTTAACGAGTCCTGCTTGTTAGGGATCACGACACTCTACAATGATATGATATTTTCTATTTCGAGCATAGGGTTTGCTTTTGGTTTCTCCAAAAGGCCTCGTACTAATGTAGATAGTATTACTTACTTATAAACTCATGATCAACCTCTTAATTAGCCGATGTGAGACTCTTGTCCCAACAATTCTCTACACTGCTCACATCTCGATATCTATTTTATGAGTTTAGCAATGAGTGAAAGTCGAGATTTGACGTAGAAAATCATACCCGTTTCCTAAATAGGGATCTGAACTAAGAAAAGAAGCTCAGATCCAGCTGCACAAATTCCTTTCTTCAGACAAAATAAGGAAATTAGTTAATTTCCTTTAGACTTCTTTGGCATTTTGTCTCTTCTTGAGCAACTCTATGTGCATAAATAGAGGCAGCCAAATCCGACCAACAACACAACCAAACTATTAAACCTTCTGTGTTTTCCTTTTGTGTCTTCTCTTTGCACCCAAACCATGGCTACTTCACTCAAGCCACCCACCGTTGCTTCTGCATTGCTTAAGCAGCCAACCGCCACCATGAAGGAGGAGTCGAGCATGAAATATTACTCGGACGACCTCGTCACAGGCTACATTTACGACAAACATCGGGACGACGACACAACCAAAATCGATCTCCCTCATTACATCTCGGTTATTGAGAATATCATGACTCTTGCCGATCGAATTACCGACGCCATTCTTCGGGTACCACATTTACAAAAAAATTTATTAGTTTTATTTTAAAGGATGTTTTCGATTCGAAATGAAAGATTATTCTCGTGTTTATGTGTAGGGTACCGAAGGACGTCTAGTACCTTCAGATGAATCTTTGACATCTAATGTTTCAATTGAGCCTCCGCTTTGTGCTCTTCACAATATCACGAGCGAGGTCATAATTCAAAACATCATCTTTTGTTTTTTTAAATATTTAGAAAGTCATTTAAAACAAGACCAGTTATTAAAGATCTTGTTTTTCAGCTTTCGTGCAAGGCTCCCGGGATCGAAAATGCACACGAGATTACACTAAAAATCTTCGAATTATTGGCTAATTATCCATGGGAAGCCAAGGCAGCGCTCACTTTGATAGCCTTTGCAACGGATTATGGAGATTTATGGCATCTCTACCATTATTCCCATACCGATCCATTGGCTAAGTCATTGGCCATTATCAAGCGAGTAGCTATGTTGAAGAAGCACTTGGACTCACTTCGATACCGTCAAGTGCTACTCAGCCCCAACAGTTTGATCAACAGCTGCTTGCAAGCAATAAAATACATGAACCAAATTAGAGAATTCTCCAAATATGATGTCAAGGAGCTTCCTGAATTGCCTGCTGCTCTTCGTCAAATCCCATTAATCACTTATTGGGTTATACACACAATTGTTGCTTCTAGAATCGAGCTCTCCAGCTATCTTAGCGAAACCGAGTAAGTCGATTTATCTATTTTTTTTCCGTGTTTAATAAGTTCTTAAACTTTCGATTTGGTTTTTTCAGGAACCAATCGCAGAAATACTTGAATGAATTGTCTGAAAAGATCGCCATTGTATTGGCGGTGCTTGAAAAGCATCTAGACGCCATCCGAGAACAATATGGTGGAACATTTTACAACGATTTTTTTTTTTATTGATATCATTCATTCTCAACTTTATATTAACTTTGTTCGTGTTGTTTACGACAGAGGAGGTCGACCTCTACCGATGGCTGGTTGACCACATCGAGCATTATCATACGGACATTACATTGGTTATGTCTAAGCTTCTTAGTGGCAAAATTGAAGCCAAGCCACTTATTGATGGCTCTACCCTAAGAGAGGTCTGTTCTATATCATAATTTTTGGAGTGATTTATTGGTATAAAGATATAATTGTCATGCCTAATATGATTATTGGAAGTGTTTATAGGTTAGCATTCAAGAAAGTTTAGCGGGGAAGAATGTGGTGTTGGTGATTTCTGAATTGAATATCTCAGATGATGACATGAGAGCTCTTCATCAAGTTTACAATGAATTGAAAAGAGACAATAAGCATGAGATTGTTTGGATTCCAATTATCCCAGAGCGTTTTCTTGAGGAAGATCGAAGGAGATATGAGTATCTACGGTCTACGATGAAATGGTACTCAATGCAATTCAGTACAAGAGTGGCTGGCATGAGGTATATTGAAGAGAAGTGGCAATTGAGAGAGGACCCATTAGTTGTGGTACTCAATCCACAGTCTAAAGTGGAATTTACTAATGCAATTCATTTGATTCGAGTTTGGGGAACCGAAGCAATCCCTTTTACTCATAATCGAACTGAGCTTCTTTTGAGAAAACATTGGCCTGAATCAACCCTTGTCAAGTTCACTCATCAACCAAGATTATTGAGTTGGGTACGTTACTATCATACTATTGTTGTTTTACCTCATTTATTTGTTAATAAGGATTGCATATAGATATTGGCTAAGTTGGGGATAGGGGTATGACTATTATAAGCTAATTTTACGGTTAGGAATCACGTATCTGTTAGATGAACACGACTCTCCACAATGGTATGATATTGTCCATTTGAGCATAAGCTCTCGTACCAATGGAGATAGTATTCTTCACTTATAAACTCATGATCTTCTACTAAATTAGTCAATGTGGGACTCACTCTCAATAATAATCCTCAACTGCCCACTTTGAGCATAAACTCTCGTGGCTTTGCTTCCAATGTGGGACTCACTCCCAATAATAATCCTCAACAGGATCTCCACAATGGTATGATATTGCCCACTTTGAGCATAAACTCTCGTGGCTTCATATGACTAGAGATAGTATTCCTCACTTATAAACCCATGATCTTCAACTAAATTAGCTAATGTGGGACTCACTCCCAAACAGGATCTCTACAATGGTATAATATTGCCCATTTTGAGCATAAACTCTCGTGGCTTTGTTTTGGGTTTCCCCAAAAGGCCTCATACGAGATAGTATTCTTTACTTATAAACCCATGATCTTCAACTAAATTAGCCAACGTGGGACTCACTCCTAATAATAATCCTCAACATTTACTTGTTGTATCAGTTCAACCAAGAGAGAAGCATCCTATTCTACGGTGGAAAAGAACCTAAGTGGATTCAACAATTCGAGGAAAGAGCAGAATTTTTGAAAAGTGATCCTCTAGTAATCGAAGGGCGTTCATTTGAGATCGTACGCATAGGAAAGAATGCAAGAGGAGAGGATGATCCTGCACTCATGGCTCGTTTCTGGAAAACACAATGGGGTTATTTCATAATTAAGAGTCAAATAAAAGGTTCAAGTGCGAGCGAAACAACCGAAGACATCTTAAGGTTGATTTCTTATGAAAATGAAGATGGTTGGGCGGTTCTTACTGTTGGCCCAACCCCTATTCTAGTTGGTCGTGGCCTTTTGATTCTAAGATTGCTCGATGATTTCCCAAAATGGAAGCAAATGTTACGCCTCAAAGGCTTCCCCGATGCTTTTAGAGAATACTTCAACGAGTTGGCTGCCAAGACCCACCAATGCGATCGAGTTATTCTTCCAGGATTTAGTGGATGGATTCCTATGATTGTCAATTGCCCTGAATGTCCTCGCTTCATGGAGACTGGCATTAGCTTCAGGTGCTGTCACGGTCGTCCTCTCGGGTGATAATGCCGATTCAACGACCCATATTTTTATTACTACTACTACTACTAATAAACGCTTATTGCTATTTCTTATTCCATGGTTGTTTATTAGAATCGAGTCCAATAGGTCTCGCTACTAATATAACCTCATGTATTGCTTTGCATTAGTTCTTCAATTTTTTTCTTTTTGGTTCACTTTGTATTTGCTTACATGATCATCTCATGTAAGAACTACATCAAATAAAGGACGTTATTTGGTTGCTTTTCATTTTCATTTGTGTATATTATCACACTATAAGCTTATATAATGCATTCGAAACAAACCCGTTTCATAATATTTTCATATTAATTTTCTAATCTCGAATTTGATTATTTTCTCTCAATTTCTTTATTATGATTTTCAACTTTCTTAAAGAAACATGAACTTTTACTCCAATTTTAAAAACAAAAACAAGATTATGAAAATTGATTTTTCAAATTTTGCAAATAATGGTAAAAAATAGAATCTCAAACAGTGTTTAAAACATTATGATACTCATCTATCTTGGCTCTCGGGGGACCAGATGGGCCCACTTGAGTGTCTCGGTCCCCATTTACTCCTCATTATGTGAGGGTCACAACCTACCCTCTCCATAGTATAGTTGTGACACTAAATTATTAAGCTACACACTTTGATAGTTGTTTAGCTCACGAGTAAAAACATTGTTTTACACCTTCAAAAGATTAAAAGAACTCGAGGAACCAAAGTCATTTTTTTTATAAAATTTTTTGTTTTAGGTTATTCTCAACAATTTCCTCATGTTGAACTTCTTGGTCCAATCTTTGACTTATTGCTAAATCTTGTTGTAATCGACTTTTGACTTGTTGATGTGCTTCGAATGAGTGGGATCAGTCATATCAATCTTTTTGAGATCAAATTTAAAAGCTTCATAAACTATAACAAGTACACACATAAAATAGTGAGTACTCCAAGAATCCTAAGAAACCTTGTGTTCTTTCACAAGAATTTTAACCGAGTAACCAATATAAAATGATTTGATATAGTGGGAAGCTGACAGTAATATGTAACTGATCAAAGCACACAATGTTTGTTAACAGTGGGCATGAACTGTTACAAATGGTATTATAACCAGATACTGACGGTGTGCCAACGAGGACGCTAGGCAATCAAGGGATAAATTATGAGATCCCACATCGGTTGGAGAGGGGAACGAAACATTTCTTGTATGACTGTGGAAACCTCTTCCTAGTAGACGCATTTTTAAACGCGTGAGACTGAAGACGATATGTAACAAGTTAAAGCGGACAATATCTGCTAGCGGTCAATAACGTTACCAAGTGTTGTGCAAGGTTGCTTAAACATGAATTAAGCTTTTTTTTCCTACTCAAGACATCCAAATTTGAGTTTCAAGATAAATTTAGCTTATATTTAAAAGAAAGAAAGAACACGATAAACGAAAATTCCCTCTTTTATCTAGTTTGATTCAATATTGATCGAGATGAATCAAGTAATTTACACTAGTTCTTTCTACCCCGAATCGAATAGAGAATTGCAACGACTTCGTGTACACGGGATCAAATATAGATATAAGAGTTGTGGACTTTTCAAAACTTCTTCCAACAGGTTCAAGATGAGCTTGAGCCTCATTCTATCGACTAGATAGGGTCTCGGGTTTGGTTGTGAAATTTGTCAATTTCGGGATTTTCATACATAGGTGCAATGAAACCGTGTTTTTTTTCCTAATCGAGCTGTTACAATTGATCGTAGGGATTACATATTACTATTTTATAATTGCAGCTTTTTTTTCTTCTTTTTTTAAAATATAATTCCTTTAATCTATTCTTCAAGATCTTGTTTGCTTCTTCTTTACAGAAAGAATTGGAATTGTTGGGTGTAATTTTGAAGATTCACTTTATTCACAAACAAACTAAAGTTTGCAATGATTCTTCATTCTCTTTGCTAGCTGTCAGTTTTATGCCACCAAATTTTAGAACCACAATTTCATTCATAAATACCATATGTAATGTTCATAATTTGATTTTTATTTTTTGAAAATAAATGCTATTTTCTCCGGTTGTTTATCCCGTTTTTTACTGCTAGTAGATACTCTCCATTTTGACTCGTTACATATCGTCATCAGTCTCACAATTTTAAAACGAATTTGCTAAAGAGAAGTTTTCACACCCGTATGAGAAATATATTATGATTTATACCTACAAAATAAATAAATGATTGCATATGATAATGTAACAGGAAAGTAATGACCACTTTTTGTTCTTATATATACAAATATTAATTATACAATCAAGATCTTATAGATTTAAAATGTAGGTAAATAATCTTAACTATAGTACAATTAGCTAAAAATATTATTATCTTAACAAAAAAAAAAGTTACGGGTTTAAATTTTTATTTCTATGTGTTGTTGAACTTAAAAAAATAAAAACTCGATGATTGAGGCAGCTAATAATATCTCGTGAAGTCAAAAGTTAATATTTTTTCCATTTTGTACTTATAAGAAAAATCTAAGCTTAGGTGGGCAATTCTCTACGAAAAATAATCAAACTTTATCACCAGTTCTTAGGTTACACCCTTCTTTTTGCAGCTCATTTCTATCACGCACACGATAATCTATGGTTAAACGATTGAGTTGAGTTACAAAAAAAATAGGTACGTCCAAAAATGCATTCAAATTTTTTTTGTTAAAATATTACTTCTACTAGTTCAATTTTTTACTCTCGATTTGGCGGGATTGTGACGACCGAAAGAAATGGCTAATGAGACAAGAAAAAAAGGTAAAATGGATCTATTCGAGCATGTGTCAAGTTAAAGCTTAAATCTAGAACTTCACATTCTTTTCTTTAGACAAGAAGAACATTAATGTCCTCAAGACTCTTTGTTTTTGTGTCTCTTCTTGAAGATTTGTGTGTATAAATAAAGCCCAACAACTCCAATTAACAACACAAGCAACCTATTCAACCCTCTTTGCTTCCTCTATTGTCCTTCCTCTCTCAATACCCAAACCATGGCCACTACACTCAAGGCACCCACCGGCGCTGCACCTTCTTTGCTGCATTCTAAGCACGCATCCACCCACAAGGAGGAGGTTGGCACCAAGCATTTCTCCGACGAACTCGTCACCGGACACATTTACGCCAAACATCGTGATGACGATAGTACCAAAATTGATCTCCCCAGTTACATCTCAGTTATCGAGAATATTATCACAACTGCTGATCAAATTATTGATACTGTTCATCGGGTAAAAATATAACGTTTATATGCACAAATAAATGTTTGCTTGCTCGTCTTTTTTTTAATTCTATTATTGTACTTATATAGGGAACCGACGGCCGCTTGGTACACTCTGATGCAAGTTTGGCATTCAATGTTGTGATCGAGCCTCCGCTTTGTACCCTTCATCGTATCTCTAGCGAGGTTATAGTTCATCACTTAAATTATTGTGACCCATTTGATATAATGATCTAATTTTTTCACTTTTTAAGCTCAAATTTTTGTTCAACCCTAGAATTTAAACTTTCACTACTATAAACTTGACCATACAAATTTTTTGTTTAGTTGCTGTTTGTGTAAAAAAAAAACGTTAATATAACTTTTAGTTTTAGCTAAGAAAAACGTTTGTTTTGGTCTGTTATGTGCTCAGTTGTCATGCAAAGCTCCCGGGATTGAAAAAGCACACGAGACAACACTAGAAATCTTCGAAATATTGGCTAATTATCCATGGGAAGCCAAGGCAGCTCTCACATTGATAGCCTTTGCAGCCGATTATGGAGACTTATGGCATCTCCACCATTACTCCCATGCTGATCCATTGGCTAAATCATTGGCCATTATCAAGCGAGTAGCTACCTTGAAGAAGCACTTAGACTCACTTCGATACCGACAAGTGCTTCTCAATCCCAAGAGCCTTATTCAAAGCTGTTTGCAAGCAATCAAATACATGGATGAGATACGAGAATTCTCCAAATATGATGTCAAGGAACTCTCTGAGTTACCCGCTGCTCTTCGTCTGATCCCATTGGTTACTTATTGGGTTATACACACTATTGTCGCTTCTAGAATTGAGCTCTCCAGCTATCTCAGCGAAACCGAGTAAGTAATCATTTATTTTAACTTAAACTTGCTTCAAACGGGACGAAAAATCCACGTTTAAGTTGGAAATAAGGGAGGGAGTGGAAAGAGATTTCTCCACAACAGGGATCAGAGATAGGGATTATATTCCCTGTTCTCGACCCCGACCTTGTCCAATTCCAATCCCACCTCGCCTCATGAAAACAAATGAGGAAATTCGTGAGGATGAGAATTAAAACAAGAGGCAAGATGGAGATAGAGAAGGCTTCCCTGTTCCTGTCTCAGTCTCACTCCGTAACATCTGTACAAATAGTTGTGATCAATTGTTTCTTAATTCATTAATTTTTTTTTTTTCAGGAATCAGCCACAGAGATATTTGAATGATTTGTCTGAAAAAATGGCTAGGGTACTCGACGTACTCGAAAAGCATCTCGAAACATTACGCGAACAACATGGTCGAATTCTTTATCTTATTATTATTTTGATTGTTCATATTGTATTGGAAGTGAGCTAAAATAATAACATTATATTGCGTTGTGTTTGATGCAGAGGAGGTTGATCTCTACCGGTGGCTGGTTGACCATATTGAGCATTATCGTACCGACATTACATTGGTTATTCCAAAGCTTCTTAGCGGCAGAACAGAAACCAAGCCACTTATTGATGGCTCTACCCTAAGAGAGGTCCTTTCTACATCATAACATATTGCATTTGTTCTAGGCATTGTCTTAATATGATAGTAAATGTATGTTTTTACAGGTCGGTATTCATGAAAGTTTGTCGGGAAAGAACGTGATATTGGTCATTTCTGGGTTGGATATCTCCGAGGATGATATCAAAGCTATTCATAATGTTTACGATGAATTGAAAAGTAGAGGCACTAATTATGAGATAGTTTGGATTCCAATTATCTTGGAGTCGAATCATGAAGACGATCACAAGAAATATGAGTATCTGCGTTCTACAATGAAGTGGTACTCAATCCAGTTTACTACAAAAATATCGGGCATGAGATACCTCGAGGAGAAGTGGCAACTTAGAGAAGATCCATTAGTTGTGGTACTCAGCCCACAGTCTGAAGTGGTGTTCATGAATGCAATTCATCTAATTCGAGTTTGGGGAACTGAAGCAATCGATTTTAAGGAAGATAGAGCCAAGTTTTTATTGAGAAAAAATTGGCCCGATTCAACTCTTGTCAAGTTCACTCACCAACCAAGATTGCAAAGTTGGGTATGTATAAATTTCATTTATTTGTTTCTATTTTCTATCTTTTGTATTGATATATACTCTTTCCAAATAGATCAAGCAAGAGAAAAGCATCTTATTCTATGGTGGCAAAGAACCAATGTGGATCCAACAATTTGAAGAGAGGGTAGAAATTTTGAAGAGTGATCCGTTGATAAGGGACGGTGGTTCGTTTGAGATCGTACGCATAGGAAAGAATGCAAAAGGAGAGGATGATCCTGCACTCATGGCTCGTTTTTGGAAAATACAATGGGGCTATTTTATAGTCAAAAGTCAGTTGATTGGTTCAAGTGCGAGCGAGACAACCGAAGACATTCTCAGGTTGATTTCTTACCAAAATGAAGATGGTTGGGTTGTTCTTTCTGTAGGGTCTGCGCCTGTGTTAGTTGGCCGTGGGATATTGATTTTGAAGTTGCTTGAGGAATTCCCAAAATGGAAGCAGAGTTTGCGCCTAAAGGCTTTCCCGGATGCTTTTAGAGATTACTTTAATGAGCTGGCTCTCAAGAGTCACCAATGTGATCGAGTCATTCTTCCAGGGTTTAGTGGATATATTCCTATGATTGTTAATTGTCCTGAGTGTCCTCGTTTCATGGAGACTGGTATTAGCTTCAAGTGCTGCCACGGAGGTGCTCATATGTGAAGATGATCGACTCCACCTGATGCGGGAAGTCATATCCATACCTTTTCTTATAATACACCATTACTACTATTACTATGAATGATACCATTTGGTCCTTTATATGGATCTATACAACTTTATATTAAAATCGAGTCCATTAGGTCTCGTTGTTGTCCTCCATCAGCTTTTGTATGAATAATATTATTTAATATAAATGATCAATGGATCTTTATTTAAATTCGACTTGAACTACATTCTTTTGTTGTCTATATTTTTAAATCGTAAACACAAAACGAAAATTATTATAATTATCTATCATACTTTCTTTTTTTCATTTGGTATCTAGTTTTTTTTTAAATGATCATGTAATAAAAGCTAACCAGCATAGCTTGACAATTGTCCTATAGCTTTTTAAAAACAAAAATTCAAAAATTCAAAAATTCAAAACTTACATTTTATTATAATAAATAATAATAATAAAAACATATATATATAAAAGAATAAAATCTCTCTCTAAAAGAAAAAAATATAAAAATATAACAAAAATATTGACACACTACAACATTAAAAAAAAAAAAAAAAAAAAAAAGTTCTAATAAAAACAATCTTGTTCTAAAATATAATTAAAATGTTAGCTATAATTTCTAAAAGTTTGATGAGGTCCCATATTGATCGGAGAAGAGAACGAGTCATTCCTTATAAAGTGTAAAAGTCTCTTTCTAGTAGATGCGTTTTAAAGTCTTAAGGTTAACGACGATATGTAACTGCCAAAACAGATAATATTTGTTAGTGGTGGGCTTGAGCTATTACAAACGGTATCAGAGTTAGGCACTAAGTGGTGTGCCAGTGAACACGCTAGACTAAGATGCGCTTTAAAACCGCGAGTCTGACGGTGATACGTAATTGACCAAAATGAAAATAGAGCAGGGATACATATGAAAAATATTCCCCGAGATATCGTAGAGCCAACTACAAGAAAAAAATTTCCTTCTTCCTTCTCGATTAACCGTGTAAACAGAAATATGTATCTAAATCTTTCTAAAACATTTATAAACCTTGAGATAATTGGCTCAAACAAAAAATTTAGACAACTAGCTTGTATAATTATTGGACTTTATCCTATTAGACTAGAGACGATATTTTAACATCCACATCATTCGATAAATGTCATCTATCACTTATATTTTTCATTGGCAAATAGACTTATTTTTAAGTTTGATCAGTACCCTAAGAGTGATTACTCCCCCATATTATCTCTATTGGTACGAGGATTTTTGGGAAAACCCAAATCAAAGTCACGAGAGCTTATGCTCAAAGTGGACAATAGCGTACCACCTCAAAGTGGAAAATATCGTACTATTGTGGAGAGTCGTTATTCCTAACACAAATTAGAGACAAACAGAAAGCTATTAACGTAAAGGCAAGGCAAGGCGAGCAGAAGTGTGAAAAATGGAGTCATCAGGGCACAAAGAATCAAGAATAATAACAGTGAAAGAGAAAATTCAGTCGGCTTGCTATCATAAAGTAAAGTTGATATTATTCGAATCAGTAACATACATAGAAGACTTTGAAGCAACGAAAAAGGGCCAAATGGCTTCAATATTTAGTAGCATATGCATGGTAATAATAGAAAATTTCAAGATTTTGATATGGTAAAACCATGTGCCCTAATAGGCATACATGAGATGCAACAAAGGGATTAACCCTATTATTGAGTAGTATATATAGTTAATTGGTGGAACCGTTTCGGGATCCAAGCTTCTCAATTGTTAGGATTACGTCCATGGCAGCAGTTGAAATTAATACCCGTCTCCATGAAGCGAGGACACTCAGGGCAATTAACAATCATAGGAATCCACCCACTAAACCCTGGAAGAGTCACTCGCTCACACTGATGAGTCTGGAGAGCCATCTCATTGAAATAATCATGGAAAGCATTCGGGAAACCCTTTAGGTTCAAATTCTTTTTCCATCGCTTAAAATCTTCAAACACTCTAACAATCAGGTTTCCACGACCCACAAGCAAAGGCGCTGACCCAACCGTAAGAACAGCCCAACCGTTTTCATTTTCGTAAGAAATCAATCGTAGGATGTCTTCTGTAGTTTCACTCGCACTTGACCCACTCAATTGACTTTTGACTATAAAAAATCCCCATTGTGTGATCCAAAAACGAGACATGAATGCAGCATTATTGTTGTCTATATTGTTTCCTATACGAACAATTTCGAAATTTATTCCATTGTCTCTCATTGATCTATCGTTCTTTATGTCCACCACTTTCTCTTCAAATCGTTGGATCCAATCTTGATCTTTTCCTCCATAGAATATGATACTCCTTTCTTGATCAATCTGGTAAAACGAGAGCTCTAAACGTTTAGAGATGTATTAAATATGAATATCTCCACAATAGTATGATATTGTCCACTTTGAGCATAAGCTCGACTCTCCACAATAGTATGATATTGTCCACTTTGAGCATAACCTCGACTCTCCACAATAGTATGATATTGTCCACTTTGAGCATAACCTCGACTCTCCACAATAGTATGATATTGTCCACTTTGAGCATAACCTCGACTCTCCACAATAGTATGATATTGTCCACTTTGAGCATAACCTCGACTCTCCACAATAGTATGATATTGTCCACTTTGAGCATAACCTCGACTCTCCACAATAGTATGATATTGTCCACTTTGAGCATAACCTCGACTCTCCACAATAGTATGATATTGTCCACTTTGAGCATAACCTCGACTCTCCACAATAGTATGATATTGTCCACTTTGAGCATAACCTCGACTCTCCACAATAGTATGATATTGTCCACTTTGAGCATAACCTCGACTCTCCACAATAGTATGATATTGTCCACTTTGAGCATAAGCTCTCATGGCTTCTCACTTACAAACCCATGATCATTTCCTAAACTAGCCGAGGTGGGACTCTATTGGGACTTTGAGCATAAGCTCTCATGGCTTCTCACTTATAAACCCATGATCATTTTCTAAATTAGCCGATGTGGGACTTTGAGGATTTGCCAATCTATTGGCATGGTTAAGTTTAGGGCATGGCTCTGATACCATGTTAGACGAACATGGCTCTCTAGCCGATGTGGGACTTTGAGGATTTGCCAATCTATTGGCATGGTTAAGTTTAGGAGGATTTGCCAATCTATTGGCATGGTTAAGTTTAGGAGGATTTGCCAATCTATTGGCATGGTTAAGTGTAGGGCATGACTCTGATACCATGTTAGACAAACATGGCTCTCCACAATGGTATGATATTGTCCATTTGAGCATAAGCTCTCATGGCTTTGTTTTGGGCTTCCCCAAAAGGCCTCGGACTCTATTGACATGGTTAAGTTTAGAGCATGACTCTGATACCATGTTAGACGAACACGACTCTCCACAATGGTATGATATTGTCCACTTTGAGCATAAGCTCTCATGGTTTTGCTTTGGGCTTCCCCAAAACGCCTCATACCAATAAAGATAGTATTCCTCACTTATAAACCCATGATCATTTCCTAAATTAGCCGATGTAAAACTTTCATCATCCAACAAATACGAATACAAAATGCGAATAGAAATTGCATACCCAGCTTTGTAATCTTGGTTGGTTGATGAACTTCACAATGGTTGATTCAGGCCAATTCTTCCTCAATAAAGCATTTGCTCTCTCAACTGTAAAGGGAATGGCATTGTTTCCCCAAACACGAAGCAAGTGAATTGCATTTGAAAATTTCACCTTTGATTTTGAGTCAAGAACAACCATTAAAGCATCCTCTCTAACTTGCCAAATTTCTTCTAAGAATCTTAATCCAGCAATTTTTGTGGTATATTGCACCGCATACCATTTCATTGTTGACCTCACCAGCTCGTATTTTTTACGAGCTTCTTCATCATTACTTTGGGGATTGATCATAGGAATCCATACGATCTTGTAATTATCTTCTCTTTTCAACTCATCGTACAATAAGTTCAGAGCTCGAATGTCATCATTTGAAATTTCCAATCCAGAAATAAGTAATATTACGTTCTTCTCTCTCAATGCATCTTCGATTTTTTCCTATAAAAATACATATATTAAAGAAAATCAAATTTTAGATCCAAATAAGGTAGATAAATTGATATGGAGCATAGAGATATCCATTTAACCTAAATGGCCTAGGACTCGTCTCACTGTTTAAGTGGGAGAATAAGAGGGGAAGTCGATAGAAATTCAGTGATCTATTTTTTATGAAGAATTTTTCCATATAACAGTCCAAGTCCAAGTCCACCGTTAGCTTGTCGTTTTTTGGATTTTTCGTTTCGAACTTTTCTTCAACGTTTTTAAAATGTATATGCTAGGGAGAGTTTTCACACTCTTGTAGAGAATGCTTTGTTTTCCTCCCAACCGATGTGAGATCTCACGCTCCATCTCGGTCTTCGCAAAAATAAATTGAAAGTTTCACAAGGATAAAAATTGAAATAGGAGATAGAGACGAAGATGGAAAAGGCTTCTACATCCCCATCCTGTTCCATGGACATCTCTAACTGAGTATATATCGATTGGTTGAAGCATATTCCATCGACCAAGAAAAGCTAAAAAAAAAAAAAAACAAGCATGAATAAATGATATGCATAACTTACCTCCATGAGAGTGGAACAATTTATCAAAGGCTTAGCATTAACCTTGCCTTCAAGCAGCTTAGACACAACTAACGTTATTTCAGTAGGAAACAGATCAATATGATCAATAAGCCACCTAAATAGATTAATCTCCCCTGCACCACACAAAACCAAGCATTTTCAACATCAATAATCAAGGAACATAAATCTTAATAAATAAACAAAAAATCAAGCTTTAATATAATAATCAACCTAGCTGTTCTTGAAAAATATTCAAATAATCTCCAAGTATGTTGAGGATAGCATTAAGCCTCTCATTCAATTCATTCAAGTAAATTTGTGATTGGCCCCTGAAATCCATCAAAAACATCATCAAAATTACATAATTGAAACGGTTGGATAAAAGTCCCACATCAATTAATTTAGGGAATGATCATGAATTTATAATTTCATTTATAATTAAGAAATACTCTCTTCATTGGTACGAGACCTTGTGGGGGAAGCCCAAAATAAAGCCACGAGAGCTTATACTCAAAGTGGACAATATGATACCATTGTGGAGAGTCGTATTCGTGTAACAGGAACTTACTCGGTATTTGTGAGATAGCTTGAGATTTCAGCGGTGGAAGCAACGATTGTGTGTATAACCCAATAAGTAAAAAGAGGGATTTGACGAAGGGCAGAAGCCAGCTCGGGAATCTCCTTGGTATCAAATTTGGAGAAGAGTCTTATTTGGTTCATGAGTTTGATGACTTGAAGGCACAAGAAAATGAGACTTCTTGAGCTGAAAACCACTTGGCGATACTTGAAGGAGTCTAAGTGTTTTTTCAATGATGCGGATTGGTGGATGTTTGCTAAGGTTTTTGCAAGTGGGTCGATATGGGAATGATGGTTGAGGTGCCATAGATGTCCATAATCACTGCCAAATGCTACTAGACATAGAATTGCCTTTGCTTCCCATGGATAGCTCATTAGTATGTCGAGTATCTCAAGAGTGGTTCGGTGAGCTATCTCTATCCCCGGACCCTTGAACACCAACTGAATAACGCCATACCAAAATGTTAATTTCGATCCACTTAATTTTTCGAAGTTTTGAATTTTGGACTACGACCAAAAAAACATCACAATCGAAATCATGTACAAACAGATGCATTTAGGAGTTGTGTAGTCATAGTAGAGGTCATACTAGGGCGTCCGTCCTTCTATGAATTTTGGGTCTTTTGTATGATTTAAAACTGGTGGTGTTTGTTTTTAAATTGCTTAAAATTTTACTTCTTTTTTTTTTTTTTTTTAATATTTACTTTCATCTCAATCTGAAATTCGAAGCTTTGAAAAATCAGATCGTGACAATTTTTTAGTATTGAATTATACGAAGATTTCTTGCTTACAAGCTAGTAGCGTATTTTTATTGATTTTTTAAAGTCAGAAAACTAATTTTAAGATTTAAATAGTTTTAAAATAAAATGGATAAATATATAAAAAAAAAAAAAAAAA
>NC_036649.1:928024-1005288 GCF_002806865.2 Cucurbita pepo subsp. pepo | reverse complement strand
TTTTTTTTTTTTTTTTTTTTTTTTTTTTTTTTTTTCCTTTTCTATTCTAAAAATTATTAAGTCACACATGAAAGGTTCACTTCATAATTAGCTTTTTGAAAAAAAAAAAAAAAAAAAAACCTATTATTTCAACTTTCTTGACCTTCAATATTCAGTTCCTAAATATCAGTAAAAAGTAAATAACAAACCAAATAAATTTGTAAAACAAATAACCTTGATAGAAATTTTCTGAAGAATATCAAGCGGTGGATCAATTGTCACATTGGCTTTATATGAATCTTCGGAGAATATCACACGTCCATCATGGCCCTACGATAAACAACGAGCCATATATAAACGAGAAATCGAACCAGAACCAGAACAAGAAAATATATAAAACATTTTGTAAGTTACTTGAAAAGAAGCTTGGTGGATTTGATCAACATTGGCAAAAATACTTTCGAGAAACGAAATGTAGTTATTGACATCGATTTTGACGGTATCATCGTCACGGTGCTTAGAATATATATGACCTGCAACGACTTCGTCGGACAAGTTTTTCAAACTCAACTCGTCCTTGTGAGTTTGAAGCCTAGGGTTGGCCATTGGGGTGGAGGGTATTTTTGGAGCTAAGACAGACATGGTTTTGTGGAAGGCTAAAAGATTGAAGATCTTGTCTGAAGGAGGCAAAGGGAATAACGTTGTTGTCTCTGTGTTTTGTTATCTTAACATTCATACCCTATTTATAACCCAAAATGGAAAGTAACATAAAGGTGAAGGCAACAGAAAAACAACTGTTTTTGGTCTGATGAAGAACAATCTATGTGAAGATTGAGCTTTAATAAATTGCCTTAGTGGGGCCATCTTGCCTTCCATCACAAGAATACCTATGAATAGTGGGGAAAAAAAAGAAAAAAACAAAAACAAAAACATTGTCATACTCTATTGTTGTCTGACTCACGATTCTAAAACGTGTTTGTTAGGGAGAGGTTTTCACACCCTTATAAAGAATGTTTTGTTCCCCTCTTTAACCGATGTGAGATCTCACAATCCACCCTCTTTGAGGGTCAATGTCTGTTACGTATCGCTGTCAACCTCACAATTTTAAAACGCATCTATTAGGGAGAGGTTTCCACATCCTTATAAGAAATATTTCGCTCCTCTCTCTAACCAATGTAGGATTCACACATACATTGTGTCTCGAGATAGATACGTTTAGTTAAATTTATATATCTAAATCAGTTGGGTTATACGGTTGTTTTATTTATACTAAGTATGATAATTTTGTCTATACTAGATGTACTATTTTAAGTTCATGTGAGATTTTGTTTGGGTGATAAATATTTAAATCGTCTATTTATATACTTTCACTTCTACCACTAACCATCTATAAGAGAATTAAAAGTATATGAATTATATATGGCCATTTTTTCACATAGAAAACGTTTACTTCCTCTATCAATGTTTTAAATAATGAGACACACAACTTTTTTGTTCGACATTTAAGGATTCTGTTGATATCACTAAGTCAAGTGCATGACTTTGATACCTATGCTAGAAACTACGACCCTTCACAATGGTTTGATATTGTTCACTTTGAGCATAAACTCTCGTGATTTTGCTTTTGGTTTTTTCAAAATACCTCATACCAATGGAGATGTATTCCTTATAAACTCGTGATCATCCTCTTAATTAGCTAATGTGAGACTCGCCCCAACAGAGATAAGTGCGAGCGAAATAAATTAATTTGAAAAAATTAAAAATGAAATATTTGTCAATTAAGCTATGAACTTAAAATATATCTCGATCAAAGACGATCGGAGCTTTGAAATAATCACAATATACATTTTTTTTCTAAAGTTAATCTTTTTTGTATTAGTTTATTTAGTTTTGGTATGGTGGCATGCATGTATACCTGATTTCTCTTTGCATATAACCTTTCTTAAAAAACATGCAAGAAAAGGTTGTAATGGATGGATTTGTATTTATTTATTTATTTATTTTTAATTTTAGAGTTCTTTATTATTAAAGCATGGAAAAAGAAACCCTAAGTTAAGGAGAGATTTCAGGTTCAGGTAGGCACACCATCTGGCTTGTAAAGCTCATGAAGAACAAAACGAGTTAAAGTGGTCACTAAGTTTGGCATTTTGTTTTAAAAGAAAATATTCCTTGGAAGCTTTATTTCTAATTAAGGATTTGAATTTTTAGTTAAACTTTAATAATAAGAATAAGGTTTTTTAAAAAAAAATTATATATTGAGTAGTATTTACAACTTAATTTTCAATAACTAAATGGTTATTAGTGACGTTTTTTAGAATCGGAGGGGTCTTTAGGTCATTGAGTTGAGCATGTATTACTCTTCTCGTTGTCAGCCTCATTTAACATAAAGTGTGTGTTATTGAATATGGTATAAAAGTTGTAACGACCAATGTCCAGGAATCGAATCAGGGTTTGAAATCTAGATTTGATATCTGATGGCTTCGACATTTCTTTGCGAGATGGTCACGTTACTTCCTCCTTGTTTCTAAGAGTGAAAATGATCCCCACAGACCAACCCGAATTTTTCCAACATTTTTGTTCTCACTCACATGCATCCTAGGAAAATTTCTAAGAGACCACCCAACATAAAATTGCTTCAAGCAAAGCATGCTTAACTATGGAGTTCTTATGATTGAGCAACAAAACTCGGTTTATTCATGTACCTTTTCTTTACTTGGGTGTCATCACGAAAGTCCATAAACCCCAAATTGGTATTCGGTCTAAAAAAATAGTGAACTCATAGAAGCATCAAGGAAACATTGGAAACACTATGTTAGGATCGCACAACAACGCACACGTTCGATCTAGATGAACACAAGAATGGGATAGAGAAAAGTGCAAGGAGAACTCCGGCTAAAAGGATTTGTTTTTATTGTTTTATTGATGACTTCAGGTATGTAGTTACGTAGGATTTGTTTTTATTGATGACTTGAGCTATGTACTTACAGACAATAAAAAGTAGATCGGGGACATAGTTCAATTTACTATATATAGTTTTACCAGATTTTAACCCTTTACTATATATATAGCTATTTACCATAGCTTTACCGAATATACCTTTATCAAATATAGCTTTACCGGATATCACCCTTTGCCAAGCTATAAATAATCATCAGCTCCATAACTTAACACACTCTTCGTGATTCGATCCACCGTTATAGTGAGGATTTCAACCAATAAGCTATAAATATCGATATCATTTTTTATTTTATCATCCTAACGATGTTACGTGCAAATCAGATTTGTAATGATGTCGTTGGAGAAGGTTCGAGGATCAATCCTTTCTTGAAGTTTTGCTGTTTGGGATGAACTAGTGAAGTGGCAGGGTTCTTGGTGGAACCAAAAACATGGGTTCACAAAGAAACGAAATGGGAAGGGAAGGGAAAAAAAGATAGATATAGAGAGAAAATAAGGGTTTTGATTGTTTATTTGATTTAGATTATGTATTTATAGGTCTTAGAAGAATGGTAAATGAGGAGACAATAGTAAAGAGAACCTGTCTAAAGAATAGCATTCTATTATTTTTCTTATTCTTTATAAGGGTGCGGAAACATCTCCCTAAAAAACACGTTTTAAAATTGTGAGGTTGATAGCGATACATAATAGGTCAAACCGAACAATATTTGTTAGCAGTGGGCTTGGATGATTACAAATGGTATTAGAATCAGACACCGAGCAATGTACCAGCAAGAACGCTGAACCCTAAGAGGGGTGGATTGTGAGATCCCACATGGGTTAGAGAGGGAAACAACTGTGAGGCTGATAGCGATACATAACAGGCCAAACCGAACAATATTTGTTAGCGGTGGGCTTAGATGATTACAAATGGTATCAGAGCCAGACACCAAGACCCCTAAGAGGGGTGAATTGTGAGATCCCACATGGGTTAGAGAGGGGAACGAAACATTTTTTTTATAAAGGGGTGGAAACCTCTTCCGAAGAGACGCATTTTAAAATTGTGAGACTGACGGCGATACATAATGGGTCAAAAAGCGAAAAAATTCACCTAATAAGGATGAAAAGTGAAATAGAAGAAGAAAAAAAAACATAGGACAAAGACCGCTGCTGCTTAGAATCTATTCTTTCCTTAAACACAGACAGCTGATGTTTCCTTATGCCTTTTAGTAAGGAACAAAGATCTGATTTTGTTTGGAGTAAAGAGCATGGTTGTTCTTACAAAGCATAATCCGACCATAATTATCCTAATTTAACTGTTCTATCCTCATTAATGATATACGTAATCTTATTCTTGTCGAGGTTAAAGGGTTTAAGACCTTCAAATCCGGGAATTCAACTGATTATTAGTTCACTTACTTTTACAAGTAAACTACTTTGTTATTCTTTTTGTCCCCTTAGAATCCTAACTTTGGGAATTCTTTTGAAATACTTTAACAAGCTTGTTGTGTGACTTTTTCCTAGCTTAGTGTGGTGTCTTATTCAACACACTCTATTGCTTAATTTAGTAACTTAATTTAGTAACGAGTCGAGTCAAAGTGATGTTCAACCGAGCATATAAGATTGCATACTTTATTATAGGAACGGATTCTCATATTTGTACTATAACAGTCTAAGCCCACGGCTAACAAATATTGTCCTCTTTAGACTTTTCCTTTTGGGTTTCCCCTAAAATTTTTTAAAACGTTGTCTGCCAGGGAGAGGTTTCTACACCCCCTTAGAGGCACAGCGAGAAATGTGGTATCAGAGCTAAACATCGGGTGGTGTGTCAGCGAGGACAGTGAGCCTTGAAGGGGGTGGACACCAGGCGGTGTGCTAGCGAAGACGTTGGACTCCGAAGGGGAGTGGATTGTGAGATCTCACATCGATTGAAAAGAGGAACGAGTGTTAGCAAGGACGTTGGGCCTGAAGAGGGTGGATTGTGAGATCCCATGTTGGTTGGAGAGGGTATTGAAGCATTCTTTACAAGGATGTGGAAACCTCTTCCTAGTAAACGCGTTTTAAAAATCTTGAGGGAGAAAAAAAAGGCTTGAACGGATACAAGTACTTCTCAACTACTCTACTGAAAGGAGCTCGGATAAGGAGGAGATTTAGTCTCGAAGAACTTGGTAACATGGTCTGGAGACCCGCCCACTATTACGACGAAAGAAGTCCTACCCTTTTCCTTTGTTACTTGTATTAGGGTTAGAGGGTCACTCATTGATTAGTAAACATTGGATTCATGGGATTCCTCTTCAATCTCTTTACAGCTTTCCAAAATCCCAGCTACGGATCGGTCTTCGAATCTTGAATTGGTGTGCTTTGTGGAGTGGGCTAAAGGCTACAGTGTTTTGAGGGTTGGGCGACCCATGTTGACATGTGCTAGGAAAGTCCATCCATGCCATATCGCTGTCTTCGATCCCATTTAGATCCCATTTAGCTAATAGGTTCATATGGGTAAGTTAAAGCGGTTAGATGAACACGACTCTCCACAATTGTATGATATTGTCCACTTTGAGCATAAGTTCACGTGACTTTGCTTTGGGGTTCCCCAAAATGCTTCATACCGATGGAGAGAGTATTCTTTGATTATAAACCCACGAGCATTTCTTAAATTAGCCGATATGGGACTTCATCATGCAACAAAAGCCTGCTTCTAAGTTCTTTAACGTAAAAATTACCAATAGACTTTTTACATCAAAGTTGTTATCAAAGAGGGAGATTTGCATGAGATATCGACAACTGCATGAAATGTAGTTCATTCGTATAACATGAACTCCGTTTCTATAATGGCAAACTTTTAAGAACATACATATAAGTATCAAAAAATATACAGATAGATCAAAATATAAAGATTAAAAATATAACCTCGATCATAAGGTTGATGAATATATATGTTGTGCAGCTTTAATAATTTCTGTTTTGGAATCAAAACTTTTGTTGTTATTCAAATTATTTTGCAGTTTTAATGCTTTTTCACATATTCAAGTACGAAGAGAATATGTTCAAGAAAAATGTAGCTTAGTATTACACTTTCAACGCGTAAATTTTAAGCTTTCGAACCGACTTTTGTCTTTCTCCAACCGTAAGAAAACTCCTACTTATTAAGAGTGTACACGAGTTAGGTTGGGTTGAAGAAACTTTATTTTACCGATCTAACATTTCGAGTTAGTTGAGTTGGTGACCCTATTTTCAGAAAGAGCTTTGTTTTCACGTTAGTTAGGATTAATAGTTAAAATCTCATAAAACTCAAATGTCATAATGCATTACTAACATTTATACAAACCTAAAATATTTTTAATTTTCATAGCAAACTTAAATGTCAGGTTGAATTGTGATCCCTACTCTGGGGTTGATTAGATTGACTCGACTAAAAAAGCTCTAACCCACGAATCTAATCGAATTTCAACTCAACCCAAACTGAAAAAAATCTAACCCAACTCAATCTGAGTTAAGTAATTCGAATTGTTCAAGTTATTGAGTCATATAAACACGCTTAAGACTTGTATACAAAGATCGAGATTTGACTAATTCAGTTCACACATGCCTGTCAACTAGAGCATAGTTTAGTAAATAAAATATTGATTATCATCTAAAACATCAAAGGTTCGATCTCTCCCGAGCAATAATGATTGGAAATTTATACAATTCATTCCTAAAATGTAATTTCTTCTCTATGTTTGGTAAATATTATTTTATCAATTATTAAAATTTTCTACAGCTCAAGCCTACCGTTAACAGATATTGTCCGTTTTAGTTCATTAGGTATCGTCGTCAATCTCACAGTTTTAAAACGTGTTTACTAGGGAGAGGTTTTCATACCCTTATAAGGAATATTTCGTTCCTCTTCCCAACCGATGTGGGATCTCAGAGACCTCGTTCTTCAAATCTTGCCAAAGTGGATCTAGATCGAAAATTCAAAACTAAAAGAACTTTTCGTCTAGAGTGATGTTTACATGGGAAATTTTTTAGTTAACAAGTCACCCAAAGTATCTAAACAAGAGTCAAAAATAGTATATATCTATATTCTTTAAGCACTCAACGAAGCTTTGTAGAGAAACTTGATTAAAGCTCCATCTAAGTATCACCAATCACATTCACATTCATTCTTTCTTTGAACAAAAACTCCTTCAAATTCTTTGCTTTTTCTCTAATTTTTCACCCTTACGAGAGAGCTATAAATAAGATACAAATCAAAGCAAAGGAATATACAATAAAATAGCATCAAACCAAATCTCTCTATCTCGACTCCAAACAAACCATGTCGTTACTCCGTCCCAAGAGCTCGGCCGCTGCCTTGGCGCTTGCTTTATCACAGCAAACAGACAAGGAAGAGCCGGGTCTAAAGCACTTGTCCGATGATGTTATCACGAATCGTATATTCGACTTTATGACCGACGAGGAGATGACGAAGATCGACCTTGATAACTACGTTTTGTTCATCGAAAACGTCCTCAAAGCCTCAGATCAAATTTGTGTAGCTTCTCATTGGGTTAGATTCACTTGCCTTCTCATTGATCTCGAGTTTTTTTCTTGTCATTCTATGCAAAGTACATTTAACGGAGCTTTTTCTAGTACTACCAGTAATGCAAGTGAATGAATCTCATCCCTTTTCAAGTTCAGTGCTTACGCTTATGCCCCTGAGTCCACTTTACTTGATATTAAATTTTTTAACGCTCGAGCCGCCCTATCGTTTCAGGCACAAGGAAGCAAAGGGCATTTTGTATTGGCAGAGGACACCATGAATTATCCCTCCCCAATTGATCCTCCAATCTGCACCCTTCATCAAATCTCATCAGAGGTCATTAATCATCATTCTTCATGTTCTTCCCAATTGGTATTGAAACTAATATGCTTATGATATAAAATTTCAGATGGCATGTAAGCCTCCAGGGGTAGAAACAGTACACAAAACGACTCTCGACATTCTCTCGAAACTCACAAGATATCCATGGGAGGCCAAGGCAGTGCTGATCTTTACAGCGTTCGTGACGAACTATGGAGTTTTGTGGCATCTCGACAATCACTCTCATTCGGATCCGCTCGCTAAATCATTGGCAACGATCAAGCGAGTGGGTTTGCTGAGAAAGGAGTTGGATTCTGTGAAGTATGGGCAGGTGTTTTTCAACCAAAACAGTATGATCTACAATTGTTTGAAGGCAGTTAAATACATAAATGAATTCAAGAGCTTATCAAAATATGATACAAAAGATGTGCCTGAGTTATCTGCAGCACTTCGCCAGATCCCATTGGTTTCTTATTGGATTATTCACATTCTCGTGGCTTCCAGCATTGAACTTCATTGCTATCTTTCTGGGGTCGAGTAAGTTTTTTTTTTTTTTTTTCCGCTCTTCGACGCCACGAGTAGAGATAGAAATTTTTCATATCAAATAATAAACAACTCTCATGAGGTTATACTCTAAGTGGACAATATCATACTAACATGAATACAGGTGGAGTTAGGTATTTAAGTCATGGTCTAAACTTAGTTGCGTCACAAAATTAGTGAGACTTGTGGATGAATCCCGAGATGGGACAAAAATGTTTGAGATGTGGCAAGCAAAAAGAGCTCTATCAAATCAAGTAGATTTGAATGGAGAGTAGACGTATCACGTCCATGTCGGGTACACTAATAGGAGAAGTATATCTAACTTCTTGATAATGAAGCTTTAGGAGTTTGTTCAAAAAGTAAACTTCGAGAGCTTATGTGAGACCCCATCTCAGTTGGAGAGGGGAACGAAGCATTCTTTATAAGGGTGTGGAAACCTGTCCCTAGCAAACGCGTTTTGAAATCTTGAGGGGAAGTCCGAAAGGGAAAGCTCGAAGAGGACAATATCTGTTAGCCGTAGATTTGATCTATTACCACTTGTATCCAAAGTAGACAATAACATATCACTGTACAAGTCCATTGTCCTTATCATTGGATAACATCGACATTTTGTTTTGCTTGGTTGTTGAGGCAATTTCAGAGGTCAAACACAGAAATATTTGAATGAAATGACAGAAAAGGTGAGCAGTTTAGTTTTGACACTTGAGAATCATATGCAGTTCATCCGAGAACAACAAGGTCAATTTCTTCATCTCCAATGGAAGTTTTCTTGTAGCCATTATTTACTTAATAAGAAACTGAAGGAAAAGAAAAAAAAAAATGGGTTCTGTTCTGCAGAAGAGGTAGAACTTTATCGATGGCTGGTCGACCAAACCGATCATTTTCCTACCGATGTCACGCTGTTCCTTGCAAAGCTGATCAATGGCAAACACAAAGCCAGGCCTCTCATTAACTGTTCTACTCAATTGGAGGTCTTCAGATACATTCATTTACATAGCAAAAACTGATATGTTTTTCAAGAACATGAATATATAGTTCAACACAATCTGTATGAATGCAGGAACATATTGAAGAGTTTATGAAGGAAAAGAAGTTGATATTGATAGTTTCAAGGAGTTTGAATTTTTCAAGAGAAGATCTTGAGATTCTTCAATCGGTTTACAAGGAAGTGAAGAAGGAAAACAAGTTTGAAATGGTTTGGATTCCTGTAATTTCAGACCCTCCTAATGATGGTGATGAGGAAGCATATGAAGCTTTGAAATCTGAAATGAAATGGTTCGTAGTGCCATTTGATACAAAAATTGCAGGTGTGAGGTTCTTGGAGGAGAGATGGGAGCTTAGAGAAGACCTATTACTGGTCGTTCTCGATACACAATCGAAAGTCGAATTCTCAAATGCTATCCATTTGACGAGAGTATGGGAAAAAGAGGCCATTCCTTTCTCGTACGACAGGGTAAAAGCTTTGATGAAGAAGAATTGGATTGATTCAACTGTTCTTAAATTTACCGACCAACCAAGGCTGAAGAGCTTGGTCGTGGTAACGTTCTTGTTTCTTGACTTCTGCATTTTGTTTCACTTTTCTTAGAGACATATCTCGTTTGATAACCATTTGATCATTCAAAATCTAAACTCATAACAACCGTTCTTTGAACCAGATTAACCAGGAAAGGAATGTCATATTCTATGGAGGACACAATCCCAGATGGGTTAAAAATTTTGAAGACTCAGCAGAAGCCATGAAGAGAGATCCTGTGACCAGAGAAGAAGGAATTACATTTGAATTAGTACCCGTGGGACGGAACAACAAAGGCGAACATGATCCAACCGTCATGTTTAATTTCTGGATGGCGCAACGGAGTTACTTCATTCTCAAGCATCAACTACATGGATCGACTGCCTCCGAAGATATCTCCCGATTGATATCTTACGAAACTGAGAAAGGATGGGCAATCATAACCAAAGGTCCGACAGTCGTGTTCATCGGTGGTGGCGATTTGATACTAAAAGCCATTGACGAGTTCCAAATATGGAAGAAAAACTTGCGTCGAGTAGGCTTCTCTGGTTCTTACAAAGATTACTTCGACGAGCTCACTGCCAGCAGCCTTCACTGCACACATGTGAATATAATCGGGTTTAGCGGGTGGATTCCTCTGATCATCACCTGCCCTGTGTGTCGTCGCTACATGGGAAGCGGTATAAGATTCACATGCTGCCATGGCGGCCCTGATGTTCTTTAGACCATCTTATTCTTCTTCTACTACTGCTAAATAATACCCCATTTGGCTGCCTCTGCTCATCACCTAAAGCCATGTGGGTTATACTAAGGATGTTCTTCTGTTCTCTTTATTCATCTTCTTCAATGGAAACTCTGTATGATGAGCCTGCGATCCATTTGGTTCGTAGGCTATGTTTCATGAGTATAATAAACATCCAAGAGTTGAATGCTTGGAACTTAAATATCTAACATATTCTATGTCCATATGCAGCAATAAACAAGATAATTAAACAGAGTGGGACACTGTTCATTGTCCAAGATACTTCCTACAAACATTTAGCTTCAATTAATAATGTCCCCTAAACTTTGTTCCATCCCGAACTTCCAACCTCCAACAAGGTTAGTTACATCGAAATGAGTCCGAATGTTATCGAGACATGTACTTAGATACAGAATACAAACTTAACCAGTGCCTGAAATTCATTAAGAAACTGGCCCTAGATAATCACCCTCCAAACTCACCAGTGCCTGAAACTCCCTTTCTGCCTCGAGCCACTTCGTGCCAATGACGATAAAACGTACGACTACATCTTTCTCAATTTTTGAAAGCTTGTCGTTCATGAACAAGGGATTCTCGCCCGGCACATAGCGGTAATCTGGCATTTTCAGATAAGAGAGATATATGTTCTCAACAGGGCCACATCTCAAGAAAACACCATGCTTGAGAACCTTGTGAACAACCCCCTCCAAGATCTCTCCCCTATAAAGCTTGAAGGTGATACCACTAAAAATAACTGGAAACAAGACGTCACCCGTCTGTCGAACTTTCCCTTCTCCTATATTTTCTAGAGTCGTAACTGCGAGGAAATAACCGAGATCCTTTGTGGCCTTTTTTGTGGCAAATTCATCTAGCAGACGGATTATAATAGACCTTTGGAGCATCAAGCCCTTTGCATCTAAGTTTTCAGCAGGGATTATGACATTCCATGGCAGCTGCACTTTGAGAAACATTTTTCCTACTTCTTCCTTCAACCTATCAGAAATCTTGAGGAGTAAGACTTACAAGTTACAATCAGTATTTTGATTCTAAGTAGCATTTTATCTAAATTCAAATGATGCGACTAAAGTTATCATATTCCCCAATATCCAGTTGTGGTAACACCATTACAATGTTACCTTTAAAACTTTGAATAAGAACAATAATGAAAAAATGAAAAAATGAAAAGAGCCTCCTCCAATGGATTTGACCACCATTACCAGCTATACACATCTAACTCTAACCAAACTAGATTTCTTTCTTATAATCTAGTGTAAATGCAAATGAAGCAGAGAAAAGGAAATTTTATCAGTTACTTCCAAATCCAACAATGTCTTGAACAAATGGCACCGAAAGGCCAATCTGACTGAATTGACTGATACTCATCTCCCCAGACTCAACTTGCCTGTGCATGTATGAAAAAAAAAATAATAATAACTCCCTTCCCTGAGATAAATTTCATATTGCTTTAGTCATGCTTCATGATTTAACTAATTTGCCAAGTGATATATCAGATTCACTCTCTTCGTCGCCTTCAACATAATCTATGACTACTCTAGAACAGAAAACTCACATTATTTACCCTGATTTTCTCTATTCTTGTATTTTCCCCACTACCATATTTAGGAAAGCTTGGCTCCAAGGTGAAAGGGGAATCGAGCAGGGGACTGGAGGAGAACCCCAACAATATTAAACCCATATTAAAAATGACAACCAAAGAATGCCCTACATGATTCTATTTTCAAATTTGTGTTAATTATGCAAGAAAGATATCGAATCAAGTGCACATATACTTTTCCTATGGCATCTCACTCAATATTTTCAAATGGCATCTCACTTTTCCTAGGGAGGTAAAGGATTTATTGGACATGGCCTTAACATACCACCTCTTTCACGAATGCAAAAACTCTGACAAAAGCTTATTATGGACTTCCTTTGGAATCTATGGAAAGAAAAAAAAATCAAAGAGTATACATAGAGAAAACACAAACGTATACTAGAATCTTCTAAATTTTCATATCTTCTTGGAGTAAATTGTTTAATACCTTTGCTTCTTATAGTCATACCTCCCTTATCCTAACACATTCTTTTTGTAAATTTCAAACATGAAATTCTCAGTTAAAAAAAAAACACATCCTCATGCTAAACTATCGATCCTTCTAGATGATGATCAAATAGCACCACTTTCCTTTCCCATTAAACCATTAGCGTGTATCCATGAGTGATCAGTAACGACATTGTTCAGTAAATTCGAGCAACAGTATAATCGTACCAAAAAGAATCAAACTCTAATCATATATGATTGGAGACTAATTAGATAGCAAACCCCCTTCACATCATACATAGAATAAGAAACGATCGTTGAAAATTTTGACAATGGCACTATTTTAGCCATTGAAGTATTGGTGATTTTGAGTGGAAGAGCGAAAGAGAGAGAGAATTAGAAAGTGCTATTGTTCAAGAAATTCAAGCATCCAAATAATCATAATGAGAAGCAACTAACACGAATCAAACATAACCAGAAGAATGATTTAAAGCTAGGGTTTCAGAACAAACCTGAAGAAGAAGAAGAAGAAGAAGAAAGTTGCCCCTTCCGGTTACCGAGTTTCACGGCCTCCCGCTAAATCGCAATTTTAACGCTACAACGGACCTCGTCCCAACTCGGTTTTGGTTCTTTGTTGTTGACAAAGCCCATTGGGCCAATTTTGTTTTTGGGCTTCCTTCGTGTTGAAATGGAGGCACCCCGACCCGACCCGACCCGAATTATAAGGGTCGGATTGGGTTTTAAAGGATTTCGCATTTGGGTGGATTTGTTTTTTGGAATCCGATCTGGTTCGGATTGTGTTCGGGTTCAAAATTCAAATCATTGGGACAACCCAACTCAACTCGAAAGCCTTAAAAAAAACAATAATAATAAAATAGGCCCAAGCCCATGCAGTAGAAGCCCATGAGTCATCGTATGTGTCTGCCCCTGGTGTGTCTGCAGAGTGAATTCGAGACTTTGTCTCGTAGTCTCACACAGCGCTCATCTTCAACCTTGAGGGTAATTGGGTAAGTGAAATGAAGTCTCGGTTCTCACACACTCGCATCATAGTGTTCGTCTTTTGACTCCTCTCAACTCTCTCTATGTTTCATCTCTTGTCTCGTCTATGTGTATCTTCGGACGTCAACATCGCTCATCTCTTTATTTCTCCGTTGAACTCCCTTCTCAGTTCCCATTTCTCCACTCGACCACGTCTCTGTGTTTCTCATCAAACGTTATCACCAACTATCTCTCTGCTTGACGCTCCGTTCCACTTTCTTCAGACTTCTCCACTCGGTGTTTGTCGTCAAACTGCACTGTTCGAACTTTGTTATTTCACAACCCGAACCTAACCATAAAATAGAGAATTGGGTTGTGAAAAATTTCGAGTTGGATTGAATTACCAATCCAATAAACCCGAACTTTAAAATTTATCAAAAATCCCTCCGCCAACTCAACTAGGACCTATGCATGTGTGGGATCCACGGTCAAAGAGTTTCAAGATTGAGTCAATTCCTATGTTCAAGTCCTCCAAAACGAGCCAGGCAGAAAGTTTGACCAAATACAATCCCACTACTAGTCCAAATAACCACATGTTTAATAATCTCCTACTCCAAAAATAAACCCCACAATAATCTCATTGATCACATGTTTAATAACCTCATTTATTATTAATCTCCATCACCAAAACATATATATATATATATATATATATATATATATATATATATATATACACACACACACTCAAACAATCTACTTGACCGTTGCAAATCAAATGATTTTTGAAAAAAGAACAACAAAACTGTTCTTCACCTCCCCCCATGGATGATACTTTTCCAGTAGAATTCTGGCATAATGATCTCTTCTGGCTCGATGCCCCCATCTCCGTCCCCGTCCCCGTCTCCGCTCCCGCCCAACAACAAAAAAGTGCTTTCGTACCATATCTGTCGCGACCCAATTTCCGAATCGAGCAAAAAAACAATCTCGCCCCCGCCCCCGTCCCCGCCGCCTCTAATTCCGTTAACAAGCGGGTGATTGAGTACTGGAGAAAGCAATGGCATGAGAAGAAAGAAGCGGCAGCTCTAGGCGATCTAGAGAGAGAGAAATGTCACAGGCACATGATGAACGAGAGGACGAGAAGAGAGAGAGAGAAACAGAGCTATTTGGGAGTCCACTCCCTGCTTCCCAAGAAAACTAAGGTCAGTACGTTTTTTGCATCGGTTTTTGAATCGAATTCATGGGTTGATCCATATGGGTTTGTTTTTTAGAATGATAAGAACTCCATAGTTCAAGCGGCGGCGAGGACGATTCAAGAGCTGAGAGCCTCGGAGGAGATGTTAAAGAGGAGAAACACAGAGCTGGAGATGGCGATAGCGGCGAAGAACAGAGAGAATGCGAAAGGAACAAAACCCATAAGGTTGGAATTGGCCAATCCTTCATCTGGGATCGATTCAATGTTGGCTGTTCTTAATGTTCTTAAAACTGGACGCATAAATCCCAAAGCCATTCATGCCAATTTCTTCAACTCTCTGTTTTCAGCCCAATTAGCCATTGATGATACCCGTGTAAGGAACTAACCCACGTCGATGTTTATGTCTATTTGGTCCATAAACTTTAGAACGATCATAATTTGAATTTAATTTTTTAAGAAACTTTGGGATTTGCAGATGGGAGGAGCCGAAGTGGAAAGAGTGTTGCAGGCGACGGTAAGGGAAGCAGATAGGAGATTTCGAAGGCAATGCTAGGAAGGATCCAAAGACCAAAAATAAAGCCATTTTTAATTTAAAATAACAAGTGGTGGGGGGGTACAGAGTACACGTTGGAAATTAATTTCTTTTTTCTTTTTAATATTGTTTTTGTGTGTCTTATTATAACTAAATATATTTTAGTTTTTCTTTTGATATTCAATTATTGTGGTTGACTTGAATTTCTAATCATGAGGGAATTAAGAATGGTTTTGAATAATATGTGGTTTTAATTTGAATAAACTATATTTCATTAACACGTTTTTGTTTAATTAAATTATTATAGCAGAGGCTCTCAAATTAAAGAGGACTCAGTTGATTTCGATGAATAAAACAGAGAAGATATGTCTAAACTAACAGATTCGAGTCTAAATGGTGAGTTCTTAAACGAATAACGGAGACATATTTGAGCAAACAACCATGTAAAACTGAATGGTACAACCAAGTCTACATTTAGATGAAACAAGTAGAATAAAAATTTTAACAGTAACAACAGCTTCAAAAAACTAAATAGCTCAAGCCTCCATAGTACTAATCAGCTATATAAAGCATAGAAAATGGGCAGAAACTAAGAACAAAATCTGATCAACATCCAAGTTTCATGTAATAATATAACAAAACTAAGCAAGAACTCGACACTGATTTTCACTTGAGAGGAATGAACCTTGAAGAGTGGGTGGCACCAATACCGGGCCTACCGTGCTTGACGGGCTTGTATGAAATGGAGAACTCTGCTAGGTAATGGCCAATCATCTCTGGCTTGATTTCAACTTGGTTGAAGGTTTTGCCGTTGTAAACACCAATGATGCTTCCAATCATCTCTGGCACAATGATCATGTTCCGAAGGTGTGTTCGGACGGGCTCTGGCTTCTCACCAGGAGGTGCTTCCCTTTTCTATTACAGTTAAAAAATAAATAAAAATAAATGAGATGAGACATCAAAAGAAAATAGCTTAACTGTTCTTCAGTTTTTTGGAAAAGGAAGAAGGACAAGTTCACATATACTTCGTCGGTGTATCGAAACTTATCAAGAACATGTTGGAAAAAAATGGAAAATATAAAAGTTCAAAATGATAAATTCTGGAGATTCATAACACATTCACTTCCAAATCTAAATCTACCACTGAAGGATGATCTTGAGTTTTCATGTTAAGATATGAGAAATCCAATGGAAAAATCAGGACAACTGCAAGAACTAACACAACCGTATACGACGAGATTCAGAGACTCATGGTACATCAACTTACATATCCAGCAATGGGTAAGTTCCCATGTCAGGATATGAGAAATCCAAAAGCAAAAACAAGGGAGAGAATTGCAAGCAGCAACGGAAGTTGGTAAAACATGTCGGCTTAAAGTCAGACTCATGTTAATAATGAAGAATACCACACTATCAGAACAACAGCGTGTGTTACCAGAAATAAAAGAGGGAGTGCATTCCTTTGTGATGAAACTGATTCCAAACTGTTGATCATGAGGGCAAAATTCTCCACTAGATGATTTGGGGCAAAATTCTCCACTAGATGATTTGGGGCAAAAGCTTATGGAAAATGAAAACTTTCCCAAAGTTTTAGTTCATTGTTGTTCATTTGAAGGTTAAAGCAAATACAGGGAGGCTTGAGAATATAAGCTAATAACAGCCCTCAAAAGGAATGATTCATAGTCTAAACATATTGTTGGAAATCTCATCTGATATAACTATATATTTAAGGTATAATGGCCTAATTAAACCATTTTCTTCCCACCTATCTACTCATCAAGAACACTGAAGAAAAACTTTAACCTAAACCATGGCAAGATTAAGATACTACACAGGAAAGAGTCCATCACCATTTGCATTCCAGAAAACAGCATCGCCAGTGAGAATCAGAAAACAATACAAAGTTGTAAATAATTGCAATATTGAATAGGCAGAAATGGATCTAAAAGATACTAACCGCTTTACGAAGCTTCTTGATAAGAGCCATTGGCTTCCTTGTCAAACCCCGACGAAACCTATCCAAAAACCATAAGAATGTTAGAAAAACGAGCAAGTTAAGAATGAAAAAGAACACAAAAATCAATTCATGACACATTCAGTTGTAGCAACCTTCTGCGTGCACGGGCAGTGAAGAGCTTGACGAGCTCATCGGTGGACATGTCCAGCAAAGAATCCAAATCGACGCCTCGGAAGCTGAACTTCTTGAACGTCCTCTTCTTTGGCTGCCCCGCCACTGCAACATCGGCTTCCACATCCGCCTGAAGGAGACCGAAGCAGCACCATTAAAGAAACTGGAAGAGATGAAGGATAAATCGAAGAGAAGAATGAGTTGAGAACATACCATGGTTTACGTTTTCGGAACTCCGGGATGAGAAGGTAGAGCTAATCGGCGCGATGAAGCTTCAGAATCTGCAGGGTTTTTAGCCTCCGTTTTTCAGCGGTATATATATGTTGGTTACTTGCTGCAATTCCAGTGGCTGAAACCCTAGGCCGAGTGGAACCAGCTATGGTTAATACGGGCTTCATACTTGGGCCTTCAATAAAGCCCATATAGGCCCAATACTTTTTTATAATAAAATTTTATATATATATATATATATATATTGTTAATAAGCTAGGAGAAAGCTGAAATATCACTCTTTATTATTGAAAAAATTACTTTTAAATTTATTTAAAATAAAAAATATTTTTTCCCTCTTTTCTCTCTCTTGTCCGGTATTGGTTGTCGTCATCTCTTCTCCTTACTCTCCTTTGAACGTAAATTCTCGTGGGTTTGTATTTTGTTTTAAATCGAGTTGATACCTTTTCTTTTTAGCCAACTAAGTTTATAGTGACAGCTGACGACAACCACAAATAGAAAACGGTCTCGTGATTGGCCAATGATAAGCATTCCACGCACTTGACGAACTATTGAGAAAAAATCAACGTCTATATCATTCAAGAATAGAACAACAAACAACAATAGAAACGTCAATACTCAGCAACAAGATCACTTCAAAACTAGTACACGTAAACTTTCAAAAGGGTTCTTTACGAATTTCTAAAAAAACATTAGGTAACTCAACAAAAATTTTAACCTATCCAAAACCACGGAAAAAAAATAAGTCGAACACAAATTGACCCGATCCTTCATTCCTAGGAGTGTACTTACTAAGATCGTTTCCGTTAAACCCTAAACCGTCGTCACAAACGTCCCGACCAAATACAAAGGAGTTGTTATTTTGATTCAATGGCTTGAATGGAAGCCTTCAACTCCATTTGAACATTGGCCCTAGAAGATGACATGACAGTGTCTTTCCATAAAGAACCTTCTTCACTTAAAACGCTTGCATCTTCGTAAAGTTCGTAAACTGAAGCTGCATTCTCCTTCATCCTACTCGCCATTGAAATACATTTGATTTCCTCGGGATCCACCAGTAACTTGGTGTCTCCGTTTTTCCACCCAATCAACTGTAAATAGTTATAAGTTTAGTTTTTGAACTTCATAAAATAATATTTAAGTTTAGCCGTTTTTCGAGATTTGTTTACCTTCGGTGGACTGCCGAGGACATTGGTGGAATAGAGTCTAGCATTATCAACAAGTTTGCAGTATCTCGGAAAAGCCCTCGCAAATCTCTTATGGGACTTCAATTGTGAGTTCACCCTCACCGCCCTTCCAATTATTACTGCTCTCCTGTTTATTCATATCAACCATTATAAAATACGTTTATTAGAGACAAGTTTACACATCCTTATAAAGTAATGTTTTGTTTCCTTTCTAACTAATATGGGATCTCTCAATCCATCTCCCTTTTGAGGACATAGCGTCCTCGCTAGCACACTGTCCCGTGACTAGCTATGATACCATTAAGAGATGGGGGTAGATTGAGAGATCCCACAACGATTATAAAAGGCGTTCATTAGGGAAAGTTTCCACACCCTTATAAGAAATGTTTCATTCTCCTCTCCAACTACCGTGGGATCTCTCAATCCATCTCTAGCATCTTCACTGCCACACCGTCCAGTGACTGGCTCTGATACCATTGAGAGATGAGGTTAGATTGAGAGATCCCACAACGATTATAAAACGCATTTACTCAGGAAAGAGTTCCACACCCTTATAAGAAATGTTTCGTTCCCATCTCCAACCACATCAATGTGGGATCTGTCAATCCATCCTTCTCGAGAACCTAGCGTCCTCACTGGCACACCACCCAATGATTGGGTTTGATACCATTGAGAGATGAGAGTAGATTGAGATATCTGACATTGGTTCAAGACGGATTATAACTTTTAGAACTATGGAAACGAAATTTGTAATTTAACCTTAAGTCGTTCATACCTTATGCCTCGAATAACAGCCAAATGCGGGTCACAAACAACTCCAACCAATTCAATTCTGTAAGGCTTTCGATCTTTCTCAATTATCCCATCAAAATCATATCGATGTTCTTCATCTGGGCTCACTTGTTCCCAGTAATTTTCAGTGATGGTGCCATCCTCAGCAACTTTGTAGCCAACCCCCATGCGATACCGATGCTTGTGAACATTTCTCGCCATCTCAACCGTCTGTTCCACATACGGCTCCCATGAAAGAGTTCCATCCATGATCACATCCCTACCTTCGTTTAGCGCCGTCACCAACAACGACGATGCTGCGTCGGTCGATGACTGGTGCACCAGCTCGGAGGATGAAAGCATGTCATCGGGGCAGCCCATGGAGCTAATTGCTTTATAAACGACGTCGGTTTCTTTGAAAGCGTCCGCCTCTACCACTACGGCTTTTGCTTCGGCTTCCGACCAAAACGGTCTACAAAACAGTCGGTCTAATTAACCCAAAATTATTTCAAATTCAACCAAACCAAACCAATTAAATGAAATAGAATAATTATTTTTTAAAAAATATAAAATTAAATCACCATGAATTTATAGATAAGGAATACTATCTACTTACTCTTGGAGAATGTCTTTGAGGACAGTGCTTTTGCCGGCTCCCATTCCGCCGCCCATGAGGAGGAGAACGGGGCTCCTCCGACTAAGCGCCACGGGTGCCATAACATCGGTGCATTTAGAATCAGCATCGCCGCCGCCGCCAATTGCTTTCATCTCGTCGACTAAAGTCGATATAACCCTCGTCATTTTCAGCTCCTTCGTCACCCTCTCGAACCTCCGCTTCCTAAGCTTCGTCAAATTAAAAACATTTAATTTTCTTTTTTATTGAAAATATTTCTGAATTTATTACTATTTTTTAATTTTATTTGGATTATAATTGATTTTAAAAGTTGAGAAATTAAAATAAAAAATATAAACCTTGTGGCGGCCATCACTAAGCCTTTGAACTTTGTCTTGTGCTCAGATTCATCCGTCAATGCCTGCACCAACCCAACAAAAATTAATATTATGTACAAAATAATAATTAAAAATAATAAATTTCGGGTTATTTTTTTATTATTTTTTAAAAAAATTATATTTATATATAGTATACGTTACATTAATAATTAAAATCTCATGAAACTCAAATATCAAAAATTAAAAAGTATTAACACATCATTGACATCTGTCATAAAAATTAAATATTGAAAAATAATCCATAAAATATTTAAATTATCCGAATATTAAATCTAATAACGTATTAAATAAATAGAAGATAAACATATATAATAAAGTCTTTGCCATAAAATATTTAAGAAAAAAAACAATATCATTGTATAATAATTATTATATCATATTTTATTCATAACGTGAGGAAATGTTACATGTTATTTTAATTATAATTAAATTATTGACCCAACTACTTCAATAAATTACATGCACATTTCACTATCATATTTCAAAAGTCAAGAAACTACCACAAAATATATATATATATATATATATATATATATATATATATATATATATATATAAATATAAAGACGAGGGATATTTTTATTAATTTAGCATAAATAAAATAATTAATTTATTAAGTTTTAAATAATAATATAAAAATGGGGTATACGGGACGGGGACGGAAACATTTAGTTTTCACGGTTTTTTTCCTCCCTCCCCAGTACGCTCCATATGCGTGGGTCCCTAAAGGTCCCCACGAGGCCCCATGAGAAAATGGGCAACCCAACAAAAATCGTTTTGCCAGAAGAACAAACAACTCTAATTAACACGAGATAAACAACGTAATAATAAAATATGGTCGGGTCGAGTAAGCATACCTGAGAAACCATTTGAGGAGCTTTGTCCCAATGAAAAGCAAAGTAACTCAAAATACACGTTTCCAACTCTTCAATCAGCTTCACGTATAACGAATCACCATCCTTTTCATCAATCAAATACTCGTAAATCGATTCTTCACACCCTTTTTTCTTCTTCAAATAATCGTTCATCAACTTCGCCAACCTCGGGCACTCCCCGACATCCGTAAACCCTAATTGTCTCGCTGCAATCAAATCCACAAATTATCAGTTAAACAATTTTCCGTCACTATTACCGTCTCTTAAATTTTCAAAACTCCGTAGGGTAATTATTATTATCGTTATTAAATAATAATAATAACAAAACAGTGGCATACACCTAACCTACTGATTGGTCAGGAGTTAATTAATATTTATTTATTTTTATTAAATTAAAAAAAAAGATTAATTAATGAATAATATTAAATTTTTGGAACCATACCAACATAGTGAGGGAACGCTTCAATGTTTCCGGACCGGCCGGATTCCGTCCGTTCGATCACCGGAATGATTTTCTGATCTTCGATGACGGCCGACGGCCTCGATTTCCTGCCCCAGTGGTAACGTGTTCCGGCGGCCGCCGCGATGCCGACCAACGACACGGCGATGATCCGAGCCTGATTGGCGATTCCGCCGCCATTTTCGACGAGATCTGAACCACAAAACACAGCATAATCAGAAACCCAGAGAAAGAAGACAAAAACGTTAGACTCCCATAACGCCGGAGAGGATCGGGAGAGAGTTACCGGAGAGCTTCATGTCGGAGAGAGAACTCCGGCGGCGATTGCTGGAGTGGAAGATTGAGAGAGAATTTTGTATTTCCAAAAATTATGCTAAATTGCTTTCTAAAATTTTCAAAGTGCCAGCCTATATAAAGGTAATTTAGAACATACCCATACCCATATTTATTTATCTAAAAACTATATATTAAAATATTAAATGTGATTCATGTACATATCAAAAATTGTCACTTTTTAAATTATTTATTATATTTTTTTATTTTCTAACTTTTTAGTTTATAAATAAAAAATACATGTACGTTGAAATGATGTCTTTCGGAGAAACCAAAAACAAATGATGAGAACTTATGTTCAGAGTGGACTATCAACTACGAAAATTTTTAATTTTTAATTTTGACGGAAGAAATATATATAAATTATTATTTAAAAGTGAGAAGTTTCCGGATAAAGAGGTGACCACTTTTATTTAGGGAAGTTGAATAATTTGTTTGAAATCCGTCCCTTTCTTCTCTCTTTCATTTTCCTTCACATATTTTCTAAAATATCACTATTGAATTTGGATATAAATATAAAACAAAAAAATCTAAGAATTTTTTTTAATTAAAAAAAATATATATATATGAAAATTTAAAAATATTTTAAAAATATTATTAAAATAAAAAATTAATAAATGCTTCTACTAGAATATGAATATTTAAAAATATCAATAAATTTATTACTGATAATAAATAACCAAAAAAAAAAATTAAGAATATTAATATTAGTATATGTATTAACTGCAAAAATAAATTTAATATATTAATGAAATTTTTATAAGTTCAAAGATATATATAATTTTTTTATTAAAAAATTTCGATATTTTTCGAACTTTTTTAAACAAAATACTAGCACTGTCTATCTAAAATTAAAATTAGTAGTAAAAGTAATTTTTTAAAGTTTAAAATTATTTTTGGTTAATTTGTTCATTTGGTGGGTTTTAGGTTCGGTCAACGTTATTAATTTTTATGCTTTTAAAATATTCGAATTTTCAATTGCTTTTTAAAAAAACTGACTTTTTTGGTCATTGTTTATAAAATTCTAACATAAATTTTATATACGCAATGACAATTCCTTTTAAATAAAATTATGAGTATATTTCATAAAATTTAATATGGGTCGTGTTGCATTAAAATCGTAATGAAATTAAAATAGACAAAAGTTGACAATATAATGACGAATTTGAATGGAATGAAAGTATATAAAATAACTAAAATAAATTAGTACAAATGTTTCACGCTATAAATAAATTTAATAAATAAATTATCGAATTAATTGAGTTATTTAATAATGATAATCCCAAAAGGACACATTTTTTTAATTACTTTTTTATTATAATATATTATCGAATTAATTGAGTTATTTAATATTTAGATATTTATTTTTGGATTTAAACTCTAATACTTTGTTTAAAATAATTTTTTTCAAAATGGTTTAAAAAAATACATTTTTGCTAAATATCATTGGGTTTTCAAGGGTTTTCTTAAGTTTTTTGTTTTAAAGTTTAAAAACGTTTTTTTTTTTTAAATATTCTTACGGTTATTAAATATTTCAAAAATATTAGTAAACTGTCAAAAATAAGAAAAGCTTGGAGATAATTTATGTGTTGTCAATAGACAGTTTTCGTCCATACACTGATGGTAATAATTTTTTTTAAAAACAATTCACTAGAAAATAGTGTTAAATGCTATTTTTAAAATTTTATGGGTATTTTTTAAATCATTTCATTATTATTTTTATGTACTCTAATATTATATTATTAACAAAAATATTCTACTTCAAAGTCGGTTGTAATTGTTATGGAATTACAAGTCTATTCTTGAGTCATTCATTCTCCCTTAGTTAAACTGTCGAGCTTGACTAAGAAATCAACGTTAGAAACTTCAGGAAATAGGTAGGAATTGGATCAATTTGAATAGCAAGTCGCCACACTTGCAATGTTTTTAATTTCTTTTTCAATTTTAGTCCTGTATCGATATAAAAGTCTTAGTCAACTAGAACCCATGATCAACTAAAACGTTGCAACTCTTATTCCCATCAATATTAGAATGATCACTAGCTAAATCATAAATCAAAATATTAAAATTAATATAATGAAATCTTCATAAATTCTAGAGTTAGAGTTTGTAATCTATTCAAGAGTAATTGAACCTTGAGTTGAAATAATTCGAAATATTATTTCTAAGAACGAAACTTAAGATACCTTAAATATAATTCGATCCCGTCATCCACCTTGGAATTTTTGTCGGGATTAAGAAACCGTTTAATGAGTATAATGAAAAGTTTATAAAGGAACCCGACAACATTATTATCTCATTTATTTAATTAGTATAAAAATCCAAATGCTATTGTCAAATCAAGAATATGAAATGAGCATAAAGAGCCGTCTCAAAATTTGGAACCGTTCTTCCAAAATAAAGAAATTGCATTCAATCATGACCAGTATTAATCAAAAAAATAAAGAATAAAAAGGTTGATAACAAGTAGAAATAATTTTTGTTGGGTCCAATTGATGGTACACGTAATCCAAATAAAAAAAAACTTTATAGGAAAAAAATCAATTTATTTTGACTTTTGATTTCATCAAATTTAAAATGTATTTAGAAGGTTGGGTAACACTCAAAACTCTAAACAATCATGCATAAGGGGTGTACATAGGCCGGATTAAGGTAATTTTTTGGACCAATCCAAAAGTTCAAGTTGTTTGAATGGTTCAAAAAATATGCTCAAGAATCCGAAGAGAGATGGTAGAAGAAAGGAAAAAGAACTAAGTGGAAGGAAGGAAGAACTATGTGGTGACTAGCGAGGAGGCACCGACCAAAGACTGAAGAGTGCACTGTGAGAAGGATTTACACCTCTATTGCGAGGAGGATAACTGTGGAAGGAAGGAAGAATAACCGAGTGGCAACTGGCGAGGAGGAGGTCCCGACCGAAAGAGTGGGAGGAGGAGGCATCGACCGAAGACCGAAGAGTGTACTGCAAGGAGAATGTGGGTGTGGAGCTATCAACTGTGCTGTGCGAAGACTATATTGTGTTTGTATTGGGTGGAGACTAACGAGGAGGGTACTCAAGTAGGAATTGGGAAGAAGTACTAATGACGATTGATCTTTGATACACTAGCCGAGGACTAAAGTGTGCGTCGTGCAAGGAGGAGTACACGTACCGTGTACTGAGTACGTGTACTTGGGCCCAACTCCTTTTCTTTTTTCTTTTATGTTATCAGGTTGAATCAGGTTGACTCAGTCATCTACACATTGAACCCGTAGCCGACCCGAATCAACAAAAGCCCCAAAATACATCTCAAACCTAGCCTTATCTAAAGCCTAAGAATAGCTAAGAATGTGCACACAATCAATACCTTAGTTTTTGTTTTCATTTTGAATGTCATATTGAAGTCTGGGCATGAGAATTTGGTAAGAAAAAGATATCAATGGAAATTTGGCTGGATGCAATCAAGACAATACATACACATTTGGAAGGCTAAAATACCCAAGAGCCAAGGAATATGGCCAGCTAAATCTTTCTTATTTATGGAGCCCCTCTTCTTTTGGCAACTATACAAGCTTTAGCTGTAAGGAAAGACATCGAGTTTGTATGTCAAATCGGTGCAAGTCCTCTATACTAGTGGAAACGACAGACGCCTTCAACTTAACTAGTAGCAAATCTTGAGAGAGATTCAAATCTCTTGATGGATATCCAAGATATTAAACATGTTATATGTCATAGAAGAAGCAAAGGGTAAAAGGATCTCTTTTACCTTAGAAAAGGGCGCCAAGCAACTCACGAGCTGGATGTGTCGCACGAGACGGTTGGGAGTTGAGATTTTAGACCAAAGATTTCTCCTCATGCCTGGAGAAGAACATCCGTGAGGGCACTGGTTTTTCGAGTTTGTTTCATGTTTTGCATCTGAAGAAGTTCCCTGTCAAAAAGCGCAACGAAGGCAAAAAATAAGCGCTAACTTCTTAATCTCGAAGTATTCGAAGTTCATAAACCTAACTCATGAGATAAAACGACCAAGAGTTGTTCAGCTCATAGCATTCGAGGCGAGGCTCCAACACCTAAGTTTCATACATTTTTGCACTAGCCCTTTTCGTTCTTCTATCTTAATTTGCTCAAGCAAAAATATTTTCCAGACAGGGATTCAATGAAACGCACCTTGTTTTGCCTCCTCAACCGTGCACGTGAATAACCGACGAGCAATAGTCCTTTCTTGTATAATAGAAAGCAAAGTTAGGTTCATAAATAATGGAAATCATGTAACAGAAAGCAATAAAGCCACAGGAACAGTATCCACTTTTATTTTCAGATCGAAGTCTATGAAACAAGAATGGTCAATGTATAATTTACGTACAAAAGTAACAAAGAAAACAATAGCTCGAACCACATCTTAGTAGATCTGCTTCTTTCTGCTTTCCTTTTTTTCTGTCAGGGGGAGGGCCCTTAGAAGATAATTATTTGATCTGGAAGTAAAAAGCTTCCACATAAACAAACAATATAAATTACAGAAATTTACATTTCATAAATTACACAAACCACTGCAACGAACTCTTGAAAATGGTAGACGTAAAGCATGGTCGAAGAGACTTGGAAGTTCGTCACCAACTTAAGACAGGACAGAAACATTCGTAGGACCATTTACATCAATAGAAATCACCTCGCAAAAGGCTTCTCCTTGCTTCAGCTCGTTTTCTACAAAGCGAACGACATTGCTCCGATTCTCGGTGACATCCAATGCAATAGTATCTCTGTTGGAACTGTTGGTACGATGGCCATTTCCCTTGCCACGATTGACTTTTATCTTGTTTCCATTGGATAGAACCGCATTGTTGCAACTCTTACGTCGGCCAAGTTTAGGTGACCTTGCACGAGTTGGTGGGAGCTGGCACACAGTATTATTAATAATAATTTAAGCAGAAAATGAATTCGTATATTCTCAATAATATGCTCTCTGTTTGTCAAGATAATGTAGGGGCCACAAAAATTTGTAACAAGTACCTTTTTCAGCTCAGCCTTGGCAGGAGGCCCATCGTGGTAGAAGCTTGGCATTGGATTTGCTTTGAATAATAAACTCTTTCTTAGTTGTTTGATAGCGGCCTCAGTCTCTTCCTTCAAATTTGGGAAGATTAATGAAGATGACAAGGAAAGAAAGATATTAACTTTAGAATAAACTTCAGGAATCAACTAATAAGAACAGATTTTCAGACAGTGACAAGCAAGAAAAAAGAAAAGGAAAGGAAAGGGAGGCAGCAACAAATATCCTCCTCCACCAGAGGAAGAACATATTTTACCTTGGACTTCGTCTCACACTCAGTCTTCTCAGCCACCAGAGCCTGGAGTTTTTCCTCCAATTTCGAGTTAAACTAAATACATGAGAAAAAATGTAGTAAGAATGTAGGATATAGATTATTATAGAAAAAGTAGTGAACAAAGAAACTGGATACGATAAGATGAACAGGCTGTAGTACCTCCTTCCTTTTCTCTGCACGCTCTGTGCACCTCAATGCAGGAACTGATGCAACAGTAATTCTGGTCTTGATAGCCCGAGTTGATGCTGCACTGCTACTGTTCGATGGAAAAAATCAATTTTAGAGCAAATGTGAAAAGGTTAAATATAGTAGCAAATAAAATAGTGTAAAGATAAGAAAGATACACGGAAACAGCAGAGCAGGAATCCTCCTCATCAGCATGCTTCTTGTTATTAGGTTGCAGTGGCTTCCTCAACACCCTAGGAGATGTGGGCTGCAGGAAGTGAAAGCAAATTCATTGATAAACATCCGTTCAAGTGAAAGCAGTGGGTTAAGCATGTCCAATGAATTGAATTATACAAATCCTTGGAACTAAGAATATACCTGATTTGATTTGGTCTTTGAAGGCTGAATATTGTTTTTGGTAGATTTTTCAGTGGTGATAGCGCTGGGAAGTCGAGTACCCGATGAAGCACGCTTTTCCGTTGCCAAGGCAAATGGCTGTGGGACAGTATGTCTTGAACGAACATTTCCAGCAGAAGATTTCAATGAGTTCACAGTTAACAGTAATTTGTCATCGTTCTTTCCTTCTTGTACCACATTTTGCTGTTGGCCTGGTTTCTTTGAAGGGTGCATTTCAGGAATCTTGATTGATTTTTCATTTGTACATTCCTTCACTTCATATTCCTTTGATTCACTTCCCTCTTCTGAATTGTTGATATCGTGATCCCCATTTATTTCGCCAAATGACTCCATGACATCCTGATGACTGAGGCTATCCTCACAAGATGAAGCATGGGAACCACCTCTAGAGGAATACGTTATAACACGATCTGGCTCTTTATCCATGCAAACATCTGTACCTTCAGTCTCCATAATACTGCAACGACGAAAATCGTGACAACGGAGACAACAGGGTCACAATTGATACACAAACCAACTCTGCAATAAAAGTACACACATCAATTCACATACCGGCACATATATAAGAAAATCCAAGGTTGTTCTTACTGAAAACGATATTTCGAGAGATGGGGGAAGAGAACCGAAGCCACACTGCGATCTTCCATTTGTATAAAAATGAAACTATATGACATTAAATCACTACTCAACCCAAAACTTATGGTAAATTGAATTACATCAATACTAACTTGTAGGTATTGTAGGTTTGTAAATATGTAGAAGGCCCAACAAATGAAAATCAATATTAATTAGGGTGAAAATAACATTACAGCGATTCAAACATAGGGAGGAAGTTCCACCATGTTAAATCACTCAAACCAAACCCAAAAACTTAAAGTGATGAATCAGTCAGTACTTCAACATAGGATTGCAAGTCACCAGGATTATTTTCTATAAGAACCACAATTATCCAAATCTCACCATGCCATAAAAATAAATCAAAAGCATATTTAGATTAAAAAAAAAAGGCTCACATAGGTGGAGGATATTATCTTAATTAACATTTATCGAACCAACATCGTAACCACATTTACAAGCTTCCAAATGCAAACAGTCTCTATGAATGAACTCAAAAAAAGGAGCTTATGATGATCGACTAACAAATTACCAACAAATTGAACGCTACAGTAACACCACAGGAACACAACCTCTCAATCATCAGGAAATCACTTTCAAAATTCGATCAAGAAATTAGAAATCAAAAGCAACAAAATGTGGCACCAAGAAATCAAGACGAGATATACACATTCCGGCAGTAAGATCAGAGGATCGAGAGACAGCAACCAGATCTAACTACTACATGAATTACAAGAAAGACTCTGCAGAATGCTGAAGAAGAAGAAGAAGAATCGAAACGATACCTGTGGATTGCTTGGGATTGTATTAAGGCATCAGAGTGAAGTCGCGATTCCGGGAACGGTGTCGGAGTGCGACCTGTTTCTGTTCCTTGTTTATATAAGCCNTTTTTTTTTTTTTTTTTTTTTTTTTTTTTTTTTTAATTCCACAATTAGTAGTTGACATTTCAATTTTCTATTTATTTGATAAAAAAATTTAAAAAATGTGTAATAAACTTTTAATTGCTTAAATTCAATATTTATTTAAATAAAATTTAATATTTTTAATTTTCTGTACCATAAATCTACAAATAATAATAATAATAATAATAATTTTATATTTAATATATCTGTCATATATTCAACATTTTTCTTACAACAAAGTAATTTTAGGGTTTTTTTAGATATTTTTTAAAATTTAAAAATATATGAAAACTTTATTAAATGTTAAAACAAATTATTAAACACATAAATAATAATAAAAAATGAGAAATTTAAAAAAAAAAAAAACACTAAACTAGAATCTTCTAATCTCATTACTAAATTTCATTAATTATTCTTTACATTAAAGTCAATAATTATTGAGATGCATTATATTAGCAACAAATCAAATCATTTTAATTATTTATATTAATTCCTAACCCCTAAAAAAATATTAATTATATTGCACCTTTTAATAATAAAAAAAAAACTCAAATATTAGTTATGAACGGAACATGTTATTAAATATAAGGTATTTCAAACCCGTGTCAATTATTACATTAAAAAAATTAATTTTCATATGATATAATATAATTTGAGAAAAATTTAAAGAGATTAGGTCAATGGAAATGGACGAAGTTCGTGAATTAAGAAAGAAAAAGACGTCGCATCTAAATAATTGATTAGCCTTGATTATTGCTCGTTAACCCTTTTGATAATGCCTCATCAACCTCCCATTAATTAATAAATTTCCCCGCCCCACTTCTCTACCTTATACAACATTTATAATTATCTTATCTTTATAAAGTTATACACGGGTGTCAGTAATTTCGAGTTGGTTGAGTTTACAATCCAACCTAATACAACTTCTATTTACGAGTCTAGTTCAACAGTACCCATAAACTCGTGTGCTCTTGAGATAAGGCGAAAATGAAAGAAACGCTCGACTAGTCAGAAGAGTGTACTTTAAATTAACTGAAATTTTTTCGATACATATAAACAACGTCATTAACAATAAACGTTATACGTATTAATATACTCGTGGAATTAAAAGGTTGAGAATGATCATACTTTATTATATATAAATATAATGTTTAGGTGACAACGAAAGAAGCATTGACACATAGGATTGGAATTGAATAATTGGATGCCAACTCGATAATATATAATTAAAAAATTTTACTTTTAAATTCGTATATTTCTAAACTTAATTTTCAATTTTAGAGTTTTATTAAAATTTATTTTTTTATAATATATTAGGATGAGACAAAAGAAAAATTAAAATTCTAAATTTTTTTTAGGGAATTTTAAAAGGTGAAAGAATAATTTGTTTTTTAAAAAATATTATTATTATTGGAGTGGTTGAATAGAGTGGGAATAAAGGCAAAGTGGGCCATGATGGGCCCATTATTTGGGCTTCTCTAAGGCCTTTATGAATTAATTTCCATCCAAATCCCCACGGACGTTTTAGCCTCATCATTAAATGCCAGTAGTGTCGCCCGTACCGGATCATTTGGACTTATTTACAGCTGGATTTTTTNTTGTATAGAGTATATATAGTGGACAACAAAATAATTGTTTGGTCAAATATTTATTAATTATTTGATTAGGAGAGGATTATTAAGGTAATAAAACAAAATAAATTATTAATTTAATAACTAAAATGAATAATTACCTTAATTTGGGATGAAGGCAAAATAATGCCCATTTTTGTGATACCGGAGTAAATGAGGGATATATGAATGAACTGAGATCACATCCAAATGTGAGCGATCTAAAAAAATAGGATAACTAAGAAAGGCTTACACGAAATCGAAGTTACTACCTAATACCAACAATGTGCACGTTTTCTTTTGAAGACTTCATGGTTAAGCATGCACTAATTGGAACAATTTTGTGTTGGGTGACCCCGGGAAATTTGTGTGGTTTGTGAGAATAGTTTTAACTTTTAGAAGTGAGGAGTAGGTAATGTGACTATGTCGCAGGAGATGCAGGGAAATGTCAGGGCTATCAGATGCTGAATCCTAATATAAATCCTGGGTATGAGCCATTGCACCCTTTACCGAATTCTAATCTAAATTCTGGGTAGTTGGGGCTATTAGGTGCTGAATCCTGATCTAAATTGTGAGATCTCACATCTATTCGGGACGAGAATGAATCATTAGAACCTTGACCGAACCTGATCAAAATCGTGGGTAGTTGGGGCTATCAAGTGCTGAATCCTAATCTAAATTGTGAGATCCCACATTGGTTCTTTATAAGAGTGTGGAAACCTTTCCCTAACAAACACGTTTTAAAATAAAGTGAAAGCGCCCAAAGAAAACAATATCCACTAAGGGCTTGAGCGCCCAAAAAGAACAGTATCTACTATACTAGCAGTGGACTTGAGTTGTTACATAAATCTCTGGTATGAGCCATTACACCCTTGACCGAATCCTAGTCTAAACCCTGAGTATGAGTCATTACACCAATGAACGGCTAGAGAACTCTACTGACCTTTTAGAGTTATAGTCATTATACCCGACCAATAGTCAATGAACTCCAGTGACCCTTTAGAGCTATTTTTCAAATTTCAATAACCAAATAGAAATCATAATTCACCAAAAAAAAAAAAAAAAAATCAATTAGCCTCATTATTCAGTTATTAAAACCGTTAAGTAACTACATGAAACCACTTAACTACCTAACGAGAAAAACCGTTACAAAACAAAATATTCAGTCAAAGTCAGTCAAAGACTCAGTCAAAATAACGATACTCAGATTCCCTATAAATACTTCCCTCATCTCCCATCTCTTACACATCCCCATTCAACAAAAACAAGAAAGCCTTTAACCCGTCATCAACAATGGACCGCCGTCAAATTCAAGATCAAGAAACCTCCGCCGCCTCTTCCGCCTCCGCCGCCAAGGGAACTCATTCCAAGTTCCCAAAAGTCGCCGACGAGTACGAAATCCAATCACAAATCGGCGCGAGCGACCACAGCACAGTCTACAAAGCAATATGCAAGTCAGCAGACACACCGACGATCGTCGCCATAAAAATCATCGATAGCAACGTCGAAATTGACCCAACTGCAATTACGAACATCAACACAAATCTCTCCTTCATCAATCACCCACATATCCTCACCCCTCATTGTTGCTTCACCGCTCCGGACGGCCGCCTATGGATCGTAATGCCATTCATCCACGCCGGACCTCTACAAGCCATAATCTCCCAACGATTCCGAACCGGCTTACCGGATCAATTCATGTCAATTCTTATCAACCAACTCCTCCGTGCATTGGTTTTTCTACATGAAAAGGGGTTGGTTCATAAAGCCGTGAAAGCAAGCAATATCTTTTTTGATACTCATGGGTGTGTATTGCTATCAGATTTGGACGTTTCAAAGGAGATGAACAAAGATTGTTCATCGGTGCCGTATTGGGATCCACCGGAGGAGGATTATAGTTTCAAATCAGATGTATGGTCGGTGGGGATTTTAGCAATGGAAATTGCATATGGGTGTCCTCCAATTTATGATCAAAAGGTAATCAAAGCGCAATTCTCCAAGATTTCTAGGCGATTTCCTTATGATTTGAATTTGGATAATCGATCAGGGAAGAGCGTTGTTCCAAGGAAATTTGGTGATACATTGAAGCATTTTGTGGGTTCTTGTTTAGCTAAAGATCGATTTGCAAGAGCTTCGGCATTGAGTTTATTGGATCATCCATTCGTGAAGAAAGGGGAGAATTCAAATTTTTTGTTCAAGAGTATTGCTAAAGGAATGGTGGGAATTGGGGAGATGTTTGAGCAAGATAAGGATAGAATCATTGATTTGATGAAGAACGAGGTGCAATTGGGTGAGAGTAGTCAAGGTGGTGGGAAGGTTTTGAGGATTACGGGATGGGATTATAATAATTTCTTGTTTGAATTGGAGCCTGATGAGGAATCATTTGGGAAAAGGGTTAGATTTCGTGGGGAGACGGTGTTTTCTTATAAAGAACAAGAACAATGTAATAAATTTGATATGAAATCTTTGATGCATGGTGGGAGTAGTGATGAGAAGAAGGAGGTTGATCAAGCTATGGATAGTGAAACGTTGGCGACATTGTTGTCTTCGTTGCTTGATAATATTGATACACAAAAGGAAATGGTTTCTATGTTGATGAATCATTGTGGCTTTATGCATGATAAGGATTTGGAAATGGTTAAGCAAATTAAGAGATTGGAGGATGAGTTGGCTGCTGAGAAAGAAAAAAGCTTTCAATTAGAGCTTAATTTTGAGCTTTTGAAGCTTAAACTTCCCGATTCTGATGAGGAACAAGAACAAGAAGAGTACGAACCAGAACCAGAACCAGAACCCGAACCCGAACCAGAACCAGAAGAACAACCAGAACCAGAAGAAGAAGGACCAACAGAACCAGAACCAGAACCAGAAGGAGGAGAAAAGGAAGAAGACGTCCAAGCATTGATGCAAATCTTCGGATGACGGTCGATGTAAATTAATCAAGTTTGAGGATTCTTAGGTCATATTGCTCGCTTTTCCTTTTGGTGCGTATAGTAAAGATAGAATAGGGGCTTATTTGGGTCTCGTTAACGAGAACTTTTGGATGTATATTCAAAATTTTGCATAAACCCTAATATAGTACTAGTTAGATACATGTTCGAGTTACTTTTATGGTTTTTCTTTTTCTTGTACTCGTAAGAAATCAACGCTAGTTACGAGTTAGGTTGGTTTAGGTCTTATTGATGAGAACTCAAAAATTCTTAAAAACCCTAATAATATAGTACTAGTTAGATAAAATGGAATCAAATTTAAAGAATATGGATGAAATTAATGAAATAAAATATTAAGTTATTCTTTATAAACCAATAAGCACCAGTGGTCTAGTGGTAGAATAGTACCCTGCCACGGTACAGACCCGGGTTCGATTCCCGGCTGGTGCAACCTTTAATTTTTTTTTGTATTTCCGGTGGGTATCATTTTAAGGAAAAAGACAAAATAGGCCGTGTTTGACGGAGGGGTAAAGAAGACCGACAAAATAGTAAGGAAACCATTTTCGCGACACGTGTCGGTTGTAATGTCCACGTCTGAAGTCGATTAGTCCACATCCGATGTGGGCCCAACAATCCCACCATGGCCTTCTTTGTCTCTTCTCTAAGCGGCGGCAACTTGCTTAATTATTAAATTATAAAATAGGACGAACTTCGATTTTTTTTTTTTTTTTTTTTTTTTTTTTTAATTTTATTATATCCTTATAGGCGACAAATTACAAGTTTAATTCGTAAATTTTGTTAGGATTAAATTGCGTCTAACGCGTTTAGGCAATAGTTAAGACGACCGTTTTTATTAGGGTAGAAGACTATATAAGTTCATGTACTTTCATTATCGTATCCATTTAATCTATATACTTTAAAATTTCTTCACTATTACACCGACATAACATATTAATTATATAGATTAAAATAATGCTACGAGTTTAGGTATTTGGTGGTGTAAGCCATTGAAATAATTCATCATACTAATGATATTGAGTTATACGTTACAAAATTGAAAATTTATGTACTTAGGTTAAAACTTAAAAAGATTAGGAGAACTAAATCGTTCTATTCTACTACTTTCACATATGTATGAACATAGTCGAACCGAGCTAAAGAAGTAGGACGAGTTAGATGGTATAGCTCATAACAAATTAAGGTGGCATTCTAGGGTTTACTTTCATTTGCTATGAATTAACCCATCTTCCATAGCTTTCCTTGTCTTCGTCGGCACTCTTGGTGGGAGTGTAACAGCTAAGTTCACTACTTGTAGATATTGTTCATTTTAATCTGTTATATATCGTCTGAGTCTCACAATTTTAAAACGCATCTATTAGAGAAAAGTTTCTACTACATTATATAAAATATTTCGTTTTTGTTTCGAGTTTCAAATTGACGAGATCTGAAGTAGAAAATTTTGGTTAAGATGGTGTCCTATCAATGGCGAAAAGCTCCTTGTTCCCCACTTGAAATGAGTTTAAAAGGGGTAAATTGTGATGGGTGCATTCAATAATAAAAATGCATATTAGGGTTTGGTGGATTCTCTTTCTTTCCCAATCTCATCAATTATTCAAAAGGGAAATCAATGGCTTTGGACACAAAAAGAAGAACTAACTTGTTGATTGACTAAACAAACAAATAATTCATAATGGTTTCCCCATTCATCTCGTTGTTTCGCATGTGAATGGCCCTCTTTTCGACATTTTAAGAATGTGTAACCGCTCAAGTCCACCACTAATAGATAGTATTTAAAATACATCTACTCACAAGAACTTTCTACGTACTTATAATAAGGAATACTTTGTTTCCTTTTTTCAATCGATGTGAGATTTCACAATTTACTTTCTTGAGGCCGAGCGTCTTTGCTGTACACTGCCCCGTGTCTGAGTCTAATACTATTTATAACAGCTTAGGCACGCTGCTAGCAGATATTGTCAGTTTTGATCCATTACATATCGTCGTCAACCTCACGATTTTAAAATGTGTTTAATAGGGAAATGTTTTCACACACTTATAACGAATGTCATTCCCCTTTCCAACTGATGTGAGATCTCACAAAATAAAACTATCGACAAATAATGTTTAATCTATGAATTTGCCCTAAAAGCATATAGGACTTTGTTCTTGCTTGTGTTTTTCTTCTTTGAAACGGCAATTGAGGGTCTTTGTCTATTTTGTTGTCACAAGACACCTCAATTATGTGGCTCCACTCTTCAATTGGGTGTCCTATTTTTCTAATTTCGATGAACCCGACAAAAAAAAACTCGAACTTTTTCCTTTATTTATTTGGGTAAGACAAAGTCCTAACTTTCTCGTTGAAATTTGAGCTACATTATTTAACTTATTCAATTGTATTTGATATAACATTTTTTTTCAATCTGATTAAATTTTCGGTAACTTAGATTGTACGGATCAATTTTAGTAAGTTCTAACTATATCAATACTTCAATCAACTGTCAAGACTCATAACACGATAATACGATACTCACTCTCACCCTCGAGTAAGTCCGCCAACAAGAATTTGGGTTATCATTGGCACGAACGACGTATGCTCAAGCCTCAAGTCCCATTCCTTAAAAAATATTACAGAAAATGGGCTCGAGAGAGTTTTAAAATTCGTTAGAAAATCAATTTTAAGAAATTAATATTATAAGTCAAATTAAATTCAAATGCAATACGATACAATATGAAGAAAAAAAAATACACTTTTTTTATACAATTATAAACTAAGCTGAGCCCAACCAAACCTTATCAATTCCCATTTCATGATCATTATTTGGTGTCATCAAGTCGTAAATTGAAGTTGACATCCGGGGATACGGCGGCGGAGGCGGCGGCTCCTCCACTTCTCCGCCATCTATAGCGGCCGGAGAAACCTCTGTTTCTTGGCAATCATGGTCGTCTTGTAAAGGCAATCTCTCATAAATTGCATTAGCAAAAGTAGCAGCTATCAAAATGACAGGCCCAGCCGCCAACAAAGGGCCCACCACTGTCCCTCCGACCACCTGCCCTTGACCACCGGCGAGGTACACGGTGAGTCTAGTGGAACAGGGGATGGCTGGACCGGGAAGAAAAGAGCCGCTCAGTGATAGAATATCGAACAGGCCGTGAAGTTGGATCACGGTGGCGGATTGCCGGAGAGTCACGTCGGCAACCGTGCCGTTTCCGCTGAGAACACAAACCCCACGTTGTCGGCGGCTGGAGAATTGGTTTATGCTGTCCGCCACGTCGGCTCCTCCGGCGATCTCGATCACGTGCGTGCGAAGCGCGTGAGGACTGTCGCGCGTGACGATGATTGGGGGTTTTGGTTTGTTTTTCGCTCCCGGTGGCCGCCCTCTCGTTCGGCGGTTCCCAACCAGCACGCTACCTTCCTTCAGCTCGTCTTCATCGTTGTCGTGCTCTGTTCCGCAGCCGCCGACGGTGGTAGAAACCGGGTCGGTGGCCGGAAAGCCCACCCGACTAGCCCACCACGGATTGGAATTAGCCAGATTGAGAAAAACCGAAAATTTGAGGGGAAAAAAAGCTTTAAATTGGGAAATGAATGGAAATATAACGTTATTTATACACACAATTTTGTACCCAAGTGTGACATGTTTGTTCAATAATTTTATAATATAATTGTCTCTTAATAATCGTTTAATCGTTTAATGCATGTTCGTCTAATAATTTATTTTTATATGAATTCAAAATATTTCGCGATCCATATTAAAATAGTCTCCTTAAACAATTTCTCGTACATTACAGATGTTTTTATTATTAGAAAGTTCTTTTTGTTATGTTACGTATTGTCGTTAATCTCACAATTTTAAAACGTGTTTACTATATGCTAAAAAATGAAGGTTGGTTCGTGTAAATCTCGTTAACCTTTCACTTGTTTGATTATATTGCAAAAGATAATCACATAAACATTGTTTACTTTAGCCCATTACGTATCGTTGTCAGCTTCACGATTTTAAAACACAATGTTTTGTTCCCTTCTCCAACTGACGTGAGATCTCAAGTTATGCAGAAATATTGTATATGAAATATATTTCATCCATTGATTTGGTATAATATAGATACGGTTGTAATTTAAATACATCAAGCTACAGTTTTATATTTAAATTATAACCACTAAAAAAGGAAATACGAGTTGTGGAACGGGGCAAGGACGTGGCTAACGGTAGATCTATGAACATAAGTGAGCTCGATCTCTCCCCCGAATGAACCATATAGCCAAGAGAAAGCACCAAATTCAGGTTAGCTTAATTACTTGGTGCAGAAAAACAGGGATTTTCCACCTGAAATGAAAACTTTCCTGCTGATTAATACATAATTTTGTACAGGTTCAAGTTCAAGACACAACAGAAAGCACTCCACAACAACACCAAGCAATGTAATGTTAGGATCGTTTATAGACTGGAATGACAGCATATGATGGTTTGAGGGCCTCGTGGGGCTTGTTTGGAATAACGTGAGATCCTCACACGTTTTAAAAATCTTGAGGAGAAGCTCTTAAGGAGACCCCTAAAGAAGATAATATCTAGTAGCGGTGGGCTTGGACTGTTACAAATAGTATCAGAGCTAGACACCAGGTGATGTGCCAGCGAGGAAGCTAAGCCCCAAAGGAGGGTGGACACAAGGCGGTGTGTCAACTATTAGACGAACACGACTCTCCACAATGGTATGATATTGTCCACTTTGAGCATAAGCTCTCATGACTTTACTTTGAGCTTCTTCAAAAGGCCTCATACCAATGGAGAGTGTATTCCTTGATTATAAACCCTGATCATTTCCTAAATTAGCCGATGTGAAACTTTCATCATCCAACACCAACAAGAACGCTGGGCCCCGAAGTAGGGTGGATTGGGAGGTCCCACGTCGATTGGAGAAGGGAACGAGTGCCAACAAAGGCACTGGTCTTGAAGGGTAGTGGATTGTGAGATCCCACATCCATAGAAGACGCGTTTTTCAAACTTAGAGGGGAAGCCCGGAAGGGAAAGCCCAAGGAGGACAATATCTGCTAGCGGTTAGCAACGTTTTGAAAGGATATATTTCATTTCATGAAGGATGCAAATGAGTAATGTGGATAGAACTTTCATACCTCTCAAAAGCAAGCATGCCGAATCAAAGTGCCCCATCAATCATGCCTTTCTGTGTTCTAAAGCTGCTCAGTATTCACAATTCTATTGAACAATCACTGCTCTAAATGCACTGTACAATAAGGAAAAGAAACAAATATCGACGACGCCTGTACCGTCATCGTCAAGTAAGATACGAAGCTTTACATTGCAACTGCCACTCCATACAATCTTCAAAGTCGAAACTACTCGCACAATCGAGCAATGCATTTTGCTGATGCTCGTAGCGACATATGTAATTCAATCCAACAAGAAGCTCACATATGGCTTCCTCGGTCTTCTTTCGATCGGCAAAGTACAAAGTTTGGATCAGCAAGACATTCGTTCGAGTCACAATCTGATGTTGCTCAAAATTACGCTCGGTTTGCCATCGAATCATGTTGTGTGCCAACGGAGCGAGCCAGCTCAAGATCCCATCGAGTGTCTCCTTCCAATCATGGGCAAGAGGAGCATCATATATAGCCATGTTCTTAACATAAGACTTCAAATGTGTTTTCAGGGATGATCTTAAACTTGTTGGTAGCATCTGATACAAATCGTCCCGAGCTTCGTCGCCAACTAAATGAGGATAACGAAGCAATTTCTCTATAACAATGATGATATTTGCATAATGTAAAGCAAGAGCCGAGCCTCCGACAGTCGAAACCGGTGCATAGACCGATAATAACCTACTCTTGAACCCGAAGCTCCCTCCACTGTTTGCTTGTCTTAAATCCACTCCAAATGGAACAGAGAACTGCACCTGACTGGAGCCACTGTTCCTAATGCTACGACTGGAGCGTTGGCAGCTCGGATCGTTGTGGTCGACATAACTATCCTCATCCCCAGAACTACTTAAACTAAGACAATCCATAAGAACCCTCCCGGGATTCGTTCCACAAGGAAAATTGAAGTCATCAAACAATGGAACCTCGCTTCTTTTCGAGCTAACTTGAGATTTGAAACTCGACCCATGTCTCGCTCCATGGCCTCTCTCAATGAACACACGTTTCGATTCCATCGACTCTGCATCGATCCGAACATGATGAATCCTCGCATAAACCGTACAAACAGTTCTTACAAGCAATTCAACAACCTTATCAAACGTTTGATTCCATAAAGAAATCTCCTTCAAATGCCCCACGTCCTGTTTTTGCCATAAGAGTTTCTGTTCATAAGCTTTTCTAGTTTGTTCATGCTGATTGTTCTGAAACTTCTTAGCAGCCTGTTCTAATTCATTCAAAACCTCCATTTCAGTGTACAAATTCGCTGTAACATTCACAAACCTCTCCATTTTCCTCATCATCCCTTCCATATCCTTAACCAAAAACCCCAATTCCTTCACATTTATAGCTCCATTAATGATATCCAAATACACATGTTTAAACCCTTGTAGCGCAGGTTGAGAACACTTCCTACCAAGCCTAGATACCACATTAGCCACACGGTTCAAATCCTCAAGCTTCTCAAGAACCACAAGCTCAAGAAGATGAACATCATCAGAAGAGACAAGGTTTTTAACACCATTAGAGCTCAAGATCTCGTTCTTGAGCTTAGAAATGGCAGAATCAGACAGAGATTTATGAAGGTAAATCGTTTTGGACATTATATTAGCAACCTCAAAAGATAGAATACCGATTGTTTGCTTATTATTGCCATTGTTCTTGTTCTTAGAAGGCTCGAGGAGGGCGTTTTTGAGATTAGCGCTAACCTGGTTACCCATTTTGACAATCCAAGGCTCTGCAACCATTGCTCCTCTTCAAGATCTGGGTATCAATGAAAACCCAGAAGAAATCGACCCACCAAGAGTAATCTTCAAAAGCTCGAAGAAATTAAGGTGAACCCAAGTGACCTGAAAATCTGAAGAACAACAAATTAGAACAATCGAACAGTTGGGGAGTGGAAAATAACTCATGGGGTCGCATTAATTCTGAGCTCTAAGGGCGGCGCGGAGCTCCTCATTGAGAAAACAAAGCAAAACCCAGCTGTGTGTGATTGTTTTTGTTGTGAATTTTAGCGATTCGGTTCGTACTTTTGACTTCTTTTTTGAAAATTCTTCCAATTTGTGGATTTGAAAAGGAAAAACAGAGGATTTGTAGATCACTTGCGCCCCCTTTCCTTCTAAATTCATAACATTATCGTATTTTTATTTCATCCATTTCTCAAAGTTTATTGATGATTTGGGTGCGTACTTTTTCTTTTTTGAACTATGAATCTTTATATCTTTATGACTTTGATTAACGAGCAGTTAACCATTGGAAAGTGAATGATCTTGTTCAACTATTCCAACCATTTCCACTTTCTAAAGTTTTAATTCATTCCAAGTTTCGATCACAGTAGACACAATTTTTGTAACGACCCATGTCCATGATTTGAATGATTTTTCGATTTATACTAATCATCTTTGTGCAGAGACTGTGCTAATCTTCTCTAGGCATTCCAATTTTGTCGAATGTCTAGTACCATTTATAACGATCCATACCCAAGATTTGAAATTTAGACTTAGTGTTTGATGTCTTAACATTCCCTCGACAAGACTATCCCCACAAACTTACACGAGTCCTTCCAACATGTTGGAACTTTCTAGCTTTTTTCTTTTATATTTTATTTAATTTTGTTTGCCTTTTGATCAATTAATATGGAACCCAAAAGGGAAAAAAAAATTATAAAATAAAATAAAAAAATCTAATATGTCAAAGGCTTTGATTGGGATTTATATTAACTATTGACTCAAAAAAAAAATTAAAATAATAATAGTAGGAGAGAGAAATTTGGTCAAAAGTGGAGAAATTGAGTGGGATTAGGTATTTTTTTTTGGAAATAAATATATATTTTTTTCCTAGCAAAATAGCAACCAAATAGTGACAAAAAGAAAGTGGGTCGGGACTCGAGAAGGGAATGAAACATTTTCTATACGGGTATAGAAACCTCTCCTTAATAGATGTGTTTTAAAATCATAAGGTTGACAGCGATACGTAATAGGTCGAAGTGCGATGGGCTTAATCCATTACACTACACTGCTAAAATGTTCGGATAAACAGATAAACAACTAAGAAATTAGAAGAAAAATTACGTAGAAAACTCGAGAAATCGAGAAAGAGAAAAGGGCAAATTCGTAATAAAAGTGGGTTTGCAAGCATGCAATTGAATGCAAAGAGTTTGAAGCAAAAGCATCATTATTGAAATGGGTGTCCCTTTAGAGAAAGAGGAAAGGGACCAAACAAACTTCTTTTTCATCTTCAGCCTTTCAATTTTTGTGTCTCTCCTTTTGTTTTCCATTATGATTGATTTGATAACATGATATTATTGCGTCAAAATCATTATCGGAATAACGTCTTCCCCATCATATCTCGACCATTAAAGTTATATTTAAAGATAGATGTGACGTTTGAATATGAAATCATATCTGAAAAAGAGTGATCCCGAGGATATGATGGTTAAAAAATGTTTAAAAGAGTATATTTTTTTTCAATGGCTCAATCGTAAGAATTTCAAAGTTAAACGTTTTTTTTCTTCTAGAAATTGTCGTAGAAAGCAATCGAGTGAAGACAAAACATGCTAGAAAAACTTGTGTTGACTTGTTGGATTATGTCGTAACATAACGTTAGAGCTATTAAGAGCTGAATTCAAAATTCAAATCTTAGTCGAGATCATGTACTAAAATAATTATTTGATAGGGATGAAGTAGAATTATTATCGACTAATTTTGTTCTTATAAGATATTTTAATTAAATTATTATCATCAAATATATTATTCTCAATCATACACGTGTTGGTTCGTGATTGGTTGTTCGTGTAAATCCAAAAAAATATAAACAAATTCAACTTTAAGACGACAAGTAATCAAAATTTTCAATTGATTTGTCCAACTTAATTTATTTTTAATTTAATTATATAAAAAAATTGGAATTTGGTTAAACTAATCCATATTTAAACCTTTTAGGTTCACCTAATAAAAGAAAATAAATAATATTATTAATGGAGAGTAAAAACTGCAACACTTTTTTAAACAAACAACGATTCGTTAAGTTTAGTATCTGATTCGATGAAACTGAGAACGTTTAGGGGTCGTATGGATAGAACCCGGACGTAAAAATGGATTATTCGACCTTTATTTGCATTTTAGGAAGCAAGGAAGGTTGTGTTTGGAGAATATATGGGCAACAATTTGGTTCCCAATAGTTTGTAGTTTGGGGGAATATGTTTACAACTTCCAAGTTGTGATTTTGTGTTTGTAGCTTTCTCCTTGGTATCAACCACTTTTAACTCGACTAACTCAACCCGACCCATATCTATGGTTCATTTCAAATTTTGTTCCGTTTTTTATATCGTCATCTAAGTAAATAGTGGATCGTGTCATTTATCTAAATTTTATTTAATACAGTGTTCTGTCGCTTATCAACATCATAGGTGTTCGCGGGTTGAGTTGATACATTTGTTAAGCTCAACTTAGTTATTTGGGTTGTAAATCTTTTCAAATCGAGTAATTATTATTAGATAATGAACCCAATAAGCCCAACCCGAACGAAATGTAAAATATTTAGATTGAGTTGAATAATTTTTTTTTTCTTGTATATAATTTATGAGTTTGTTTAGCTCAAAACGAACTAATTTTAAGAAAATCATGAATCAACTCAATTCATAAATTGATAATTCAACATAAAATGTACGGATTAAATTGAGTTCGATAGAATTTTCTCTCGTGGAGGACGGAGGGGAGGTTTCTATGAAGAAAATATGGGCCAAACAATACATTTTACTTTAAAAACGGAAAATAAAATTATGATTTTTTTTTTTTGTTTCTTTTTCCCTTAATTTTGAATATTGACGATTCAAACTGTATCAATATCTTAAACATATCTGATAAATACGCGAATAGTTTGTGTTTGGCCACCACATTAAATCATCGAGTCACACCTCAACATAGTGGGTAGCCAACCCATCTATATCTAATATGTTAAGAGTATCATCTTGTACGAGTAGTTATGGTATGGTATCATAGTCTTATTAAAAAGTGAGTATGTTGTAATTCTATGTATAGTTTGTTAAAATGAAACATGGGAGTGGCATCCATCCTGCTATGTGAGTGTTGAGAAAGATAAGTGTCGTAATGCGATGAAGGAGGACGGTGCATCATCTTAACACACCAAAAGGAGTGTGGATGATAGTCAAGCTAAGATAAAACTAAGATCGTAAGTAAAGATATTGTCGAGAGTGTTGAGACAAGCTTAAAAAAAGTTGGATAGAGTTCCGGTGTGAGTTTCGATAAACAGCTTTGAAATTAATTTTTTATAAGTGAAACGTGAAAATTCACCAAACTTGGTGTCAATCAGACACCCGACGACTCCTTGGCCCCATGGTTTGAGTGAGCAACCCCATTGCACATGCGTGTGTCATGGTGCACAATGTCCAATGACACGAGTGTAACAACACTGTGCTCCATCCCATGAGCTGAGATTGCTATTCATTTTGTCAACATTGTTCAACCCAGTATGCAGAAATGGGTCACGGGTCAATTCTTAATAAACGTGTTCGAGTAAGCAATGAATGGTTACATACATGCACATCCCAAATTATAAATTTTATACAATATTAATTTATTCAGTCACAATGATTGTGAAATGATTAATGATGAACGCATTAAAAAGTAATTAATGATATCCCAATCATTCATCATATTTCCATCTCTCTTCAATCACTTCAATCACTAAAAAAAATAATAATAATAATTACAATTTTCATTGGCATTCAAATTTCATAGATCGAAGAGTTTATTAGAACAACAACAACAAAAAATCTAAGCAGGGACGAATCTGGGATCCATAGGGCCGGAATCGTACTGAAAAGGGGCGGCCGGATGCTGCCATTTCTTAAAAACCGGCGGCTTCTCCGGCTCCGATTCTTTATGATTTGAAGAATTGGAGGATCCTTCGCCGGAATTAGGCGCCCAAGTTTGTATTTCTTTGGGTGATGATGGGGAGACGAGCGGGGTCAAGAGAGGGATGGCGACCTTCCAATCGGGGCGGTTGATTTGCAGGGACGCTGGCGCCCGGCTCCGGAAGCAGCCTGGCTGCTGCTGCGGCGGCGGATGGCGGCGAGAGGCACCGGGGGGAGTGGAGGTTCGTCTGTGGGAATCAGGCATGAGGGAAGGGAGAGGGAATTTGAGGGTTAAAGGGGAAGAAGAAGATAAGGATGAGGCAGAGGAGGAGAGGTAATTATAAAGGGGGCATCAGGCATCAGGCATCAGGCATCAGGCATCAGGCATCAGGCATAGGCATGGGCATGTGGGATGCAACATTTAGTGCTTCACTTCTTTTCAACTTTTGTAACTTTTAAGTTTTTTTCATATTTTGTGTTTCAAAGAATAAAAAATCGCATCTTTTTTAGTTCAACGTGAACTAATCAAAGATTCGTTCGAATACTAGTCGATCTTTTCTTTCAAGGGTGGTTTGGCTTTTCCTGCAAGGAGATATTGCTCTTTTTTGTCTCCGTTACCAATATTGTCCTTCTTGAGTTTTCCCTTCAACGGTTTACTTGCATTGTTCTTCTTTGTTCCCACCAGTCGATATTGTCTTTTTTGGACTTTTCGTTCCAGGGTTTTCTATCATTGTCCTTTTTGGTCCTCATATTGTCATTTTTTTACTTTCCCTTCTACGGTTTCCTATCATCGTTCTTTTTGGTTACTATATATTGTTCTTTTTGGGTTTTTCTTTTAAGATTTACTGACATTGTCCTCTTTGGTCCCCACTAGTAATTTCCTTTTAAGATTTATTGACATTATCCTTTTTAGTCCCCATTAGTAAATATTGTTCTGTTTAGGCTTTTTTCGTCTTTCTCTGCTCCTGCTGGGAGATATGTTCATTTCAAGGGCTTCCCCTCAAAGTTCTAAAACACGTCTGTTAGAGAGAGATTTTCACACCCGAATGCTTCATTTCTCTTCTCAATCGATGTAGAATCTGACATTATTAGACATTCAAAAAGCTACGACACGAACGACATGATGTATTTATTTATTTTTTTTATATGGGTTTCTAAGATTTTTGAAAAAGAATGTAATAAAGTGGATGTGGATAATGAGAGTGGAAAAATCTAGAAACAAGGAGATATTCTTAACTTGATGTTTTTGTTTAAAGGAATAAAATGTGGGCATAAGACACAAGGGATTCCAATCTCGCTTTTGACCAATTTTATTTTTTGGTTGAAAAACTTTATTCAAATTCTCAACAAATACTAAAAATTCAAACAAAAATATTTATTCGTATTTTTTTATTTCCCCTCCCTTTATAAATATTTATGGAATTTAATAATTAATCCACCTCCTTATAATTAAATGACTAATAATTAAGTAATAATTGCCATACGAGAGACAGATTAAACACGTGGCAGACAAGGGTGGCGTGAGCGTATGGCTGTGACAGTGAGGAATCCGACGTGGCATCAGATTGACTTGTCGGTAACGACGTTACGACGGTGTCATATATCTTGACGTTACATATTAACGGACGAGGTCAAACGTTAACCTTTGGAAAAAGTTGAGATAAGAGTACACGTGTATGGCGGATATTTGTTGATCGGAACACCACAGGCCAGGAATAATTTTGAAAACGAAATCCAAAAAAAAAACAAAGTTAAATATTCCAAATGGTCCTTAATTTTCAAGTGATTTACAAATTGCTCCTTAGCCCTAATTATAAAACGTAATTTAGATGTCACAACTTAATTACTAATTTACGTAAATTTTATAAATCATTTTATTTACATAAATCTACATCACAATAAAGGCGCTCATACGTCACACCCACCCCAAGATTCATTCTCGAGAGATATCAAGGATTTTTGGTATTGAGCTCACTCAAAAGTTCGAACTTGGAACGTCTAAACCGATACATTCACCTACAAGTTCCAAGAACTAAATCATCTCTACCTTAGAAAGTATGACTCTATTCTAACCTAACCCGACTCATAGTTTGAGTTTCGATTTTGCTCATATTTAGACTTGATTGACTCGATATCTAACCTTGAAAAGAATATTGACTCATATCGAATAACATTTCTAACCATCATATCACTATTTCGTCGATAGTAGGAACACGATTAAAGTTTATGAACTTTTCAAAGATAAATCAGAGAATGGTGAGCTTCATGAGGATCAGAAACTATTCCTACACTTCAATCTCACAGATAAATGGATGATAGATTCCTAATGAATGGCAGACATGATAGAAATCAAAATGATTGCAGAGATCGTAAATGATGGTTCGATTCGATTCGAAAGCATGTTCGTTGATACGAGACTTACAAGATTATTCAAAATATGGTTAGATGATTCTCCAGAAAAATTATCAACATCCAAAAAGATGCACACCAACATATAGTCTACAAATAAGGTTAATTGAATAAAAGATTCTAATCCTCTGAAAACAGTTTGAATGGAGAAGAACATGTGTCTAAATCCCTTCATATTTGACTGTAATGAACTCCAACAACAACATTCGACAGTCAATAGAGAACTGAAATTCCTAAATGAGTAAATCTATCATCACAAAAAGGATTATTAAATAAGAAGCTTTTCGATCTGAGCCCCAACCTGAGTGAAAGGAATGGAAAGGAATGGTACGATTTCGAGTTAAAGAAATGGCTTGTCTTACATTTCTAGTTCGTTTTGGCTTTGTGTGCCTTCTTCTTCTGTTGCCTCCTCGAAATCGAGTTCTTTGTTCCGATGAAGAAGAGCAATGCACCAGCAAGTGCCACGTGCTGCAAAACGAAAAAGAAGCAACGAAATATATGACGTTTGCAAGAACACGAATGAATTGGCTTAGTGCAAACAAATTTGCTCAACTCACCAATAAGAAATCATTCATTAGTATACTGAATTGGGACTTGTCACGACCATAGTTGAAAAAATCATACAGAATTGGTGTGCTAATTGCCAAGTAGAGAAGCTGCATAAACAAACAAGCTTGGCTGCTATAATGGGAATAAGAACAAACTGAAAGCAACTTGAAGTAATAAAGGCATCAACAAAAGGAGGCAAAGCAAATTCTACCAGAAGATAAGCTCCAATTGGACTCCCAAATACAAAGAGAAGGCCACCAATGCCTTTAAGAGACAAAAACGCAGCAACTAAATGGGAAACCTGTAGAACAAACTCATAATCTGAGTACAAATGAGAAAAGGGTATGAAGGTTCAGCAGTTCAATCCACAGAAGAACTGAAACTCACGTCGATAACGGGTAGGTCGAATCCAAATCGAGCGGAGACGTTTCTCCTAAGAGTGTACATCTTCGGAATGAGTTCCTTTGCAGCAGGTCCACCATCAGTGCCAAATTCATTGAACCTAACAATAGACGCCTTATCGAGGTCAACATAAACACAAACTTGAAAGTTCGATCTTATTCCTCCTGTATTTAACTTAACATGAGGCCAGAGAGCACAGAATCCAGCCAAGTCATTAGCCACGAGTTTTGCATAAGCAGGGGTAAAGAGTACAGGTGTTGAGCTACCAAGGAAGTAATAACCCCTAAAGAGGCTAAAGCCTGTTCAAATCATTTTGATAACAATAAGTTTGATCTGTTTTACCGAGAAGGTCTAATAGAATTGTTTTCCTAACAAAAACCTACATAGCAATTCCAATGCAACGCCTACAACCACTCGGCCATCTCTCCTACAAAATGATTATGGCCCAGAAACCGAGTGATAGAAAACAATATTTACAGGCACATTGGAATTTAACAAGAAAAAAGAAGACAACATAGAAATCCTTCATTTCATTGTATGTTGGACGTATTAGATTTCCTTTATATTCTAATTTTTCATGATCGCCCGAGTAATGTTCGACTCGATTAACTTTTTCACAATGAAGAAGAAGACCCGATCCAATCTTCAAATCACAGAGCGTAGAAATAAGCGAAATGTAAATCTATCTAACACAAGTTAAGCAACACTGCACTTGTATTGCCTGAAAGATGAAATTTGAAAACCTTTTCGACCTGTTTTCTTAATTAAGATTGATTCCTAGAAAAGGATTTAGAAAGTTCCATCTCGTTGAAAACACACACAAAAAGAAAAAGAAATCAAGAACCTAAAACAATCTGATAATTTCCTTCTATCAAACCACTAAGCTTGAAAACAAATTATCACAGTGATGCATAATTTAAATGAATCAAATATTAAGAATGACCCAAAAGTGAAGTGGGTCCTCAGGAATCAACTAAAAATACAGCTTCTTAAGAATTCATCACAACGTCCAACATTCCAAATCGAATCTCAAGAAGCAATAGGTCAATATCCAGCGAAGAAAAATTGGTAAAAACTCTCCATTCCTCACTAATACAAAAACTAAACTCTGTTTATCCCTTAATCCCCTTCCATTTCCGAAAAACCTTCACTCCTGATTTCAAAAAAATCACATTCAAACCGTCCAAAATGGTAAAAAAAAAAAAGGCAAGATCAACAATCAGAATATAAATCCCAAAAAAAAAGAGCAATAATCTTTACGATTGGAAAACTAATGCGACAAATATCGTCAAACATCAGTGAAAACACAGACAAAGTCACACACTACAGCGCCGATTACAAAACCCCTAAAATCGATCATCAGAAGAACAAACAAACACAGAAATACGATCAAAATTAGCAGATCTACAGTAGAAGACAACAAAAATAACCAGATTGAAAGAACATAGAGATAATACAGTCCGATCTGAAAATGTAAAGAGAGAGAGAGAGATAGTACATTTGCCAGGCGGAGAGGATGAACAGCGAGGCAAAGAGGACCCTTCCAAGGAAAGAGAAGAACCCCATTTTAGAGAGAAAGAGAGAAAACGAAGGGCTGATCTGAACCTTGGCGCTGGTGGGATCGGAAACTCAGAGCTCCGATAAACTCCAACGGGGGCGGAAATTATAGAAGAGAAGCCTAAAATCGTAAAATTAAACGCCCAAACAGTAATGCTAATATATATATTATTTATTTATTTATTTATATTAAATTAGAGTTTCTATAAAATTAATTCATGATTTTCTTCTTATTTAAAATTATAATTTATTTACAGAACTCGATGATAATTGACCCGTACTTGTTCACTCAAAGTCGAAAGTTCAAATTGTTCTAATTCACGTACATTTTCAGGAGGTCAGTCAATATAAATAATAACGACAAATTTATGTGTTTAATCTCGTTAATATAAGTAATAACGACAATTTCTTTTAAGATTTTTTAACCATCAAAATTTCGTGATTACCGTCATTCAGATGTGGTATCTATTAATTCATGTACTCCTCTTTTACCCGGCCCCCATCAATCCCTGTTGGATATAATTTGCAATAATGCTCAATTGTAAGTATATAGAAGAATTATTTTCATTTCGGTCCGTTACGTATCATAGTCAGCTTTGTAGTTTTAAAATGTGTCTTTATTAGGGAGAGTTTTTCACACCCTTATAAAGTTATAAGAATGTTTTGTTCATCTCTTGAACCGACGTGGAATCTCACAATTCACCCCTCTTGAGAGCTCAGCGTCTTCACTGACACATTGCTCGATGTCTTACTCTAATTCCATTTGTAACAACTCAAGCGCTAGCCGACATTGTCCTCTTTCAACTTTCCCTTTTGGGTTTCTCTTCATTGTCCACTTCGTAGTTTAAAAATGTGTCTATTAGGGAGAGTTTTTCATACCCTTATAAGGAATGTTTCGTTTCTTTCTTCAACCGATGTGAAATCTTAGAATTCACCCCTCGAAAGCTTAGCGTCTTCACTGGCACATTGCTTAATGTCTAGCTCTAATAGAATTTGTAACAGCCCAAGCGCCAGCAAATATTGTCCTCTTTGACCTTTTGGGTTTCTCTTCAAGATTTTCAAAACGCATCTGCTAGGGGTCGACACTCTTATAAAGAATGTTTTGTTCCTCTCTCCAATTGATATGCAATCTCACATACGTGATCAACTCAACACTAGCTATTGCAATCAAAGCACTTCAGTCTTCTTCTCGTACTTACTCGATAGTATAAGATTCATGCAAAATCTTATATGTATCTAATGAATCCGAGTTTGTACAATCTAATTCAATGATCAGTTTGATTACATTGACACGGACACGGTGAGATCTGTCCTTGAAATCTTTATAATGGTCTTATTGAAGAGCATTAAATAGGGCATAATAGAGAGAGTTGGGGGAATTATGGATACAAATTTGAGTTCACTTAAGAACAACTCAACGTGTGCTATTTAACAATCCAACTTGGCTTCACCTACCCATTGGTCATTATTTTTTTTAAACCTTGAGTGGAATGCAATTTTTAATTAATTTATTAAATTTTTATATTTAATTTAATTAAAGTGGTTGGGGTATTGTATTTAATAAATGTTTGAGCTTTTAAAAAATTTATAATAATTTTTTAAATTTTCACATATATTAATGAAATTTAAGAAAATATTTTCTATGTTTGATTTTGTATCTAATATATGATTTGTTTTAAAAATTTCATGAATATATTAAATATAAATTTTAATTTTTTTATAATGCCTTAAAATTGAAATTCTAATATACAAATACAACATTTGGGAATAAAATTTATAATTTAATAATAATTTTTTTTTGAGTAGATCTTAACTCGGCATGTTTGGTCGTACGTTCAATCTGGACTATAACTCGGTTGATTGAGATATATAATCTCAAATTAAAAATTAAATATTCGAATATTTTATTTTGTATATTTAATAAAATAATAGAAAAGAAGAAAAACAAAAAAAAGGAAAAGGAAGTTGTGGAGTTGTGGGTTCTAAAACGACAAAGTTTCGGTCGGCTACTCAGATCACGTGCATCACGTGCTTTGTGTTTATAGCTGGTCGACATCATTTTTTAAAGGCCTGTTTTCCCAACGTTTTCATTTTATATTATTTTTTTAGATTTAATCACAAATTAATTAATTAATTAATTAATTAAAAAATAATATATTTTATGAATGACGTGGGTTAGGAAAATAATGAATTTGAATCGGTATTCAAAATTACATAGCTACGTTATCTACTTCTTGCTTCGTAAACTATTTTCATAACAACATGAGTATTTTCAGTATATTTTGTCTTCGATACCTTATAAAAATTCTTATAAATTCATCTAATATAAAATTGCTCATAGTAAAAAATAGGTATTTAATCATTAAAATATAATTTAAGTTAAAAATTTTATATTTTTAAATGGAATCTTAATATCGTAAAAATAAATTATAAAATTGATAAAATTGATTTTAATTATTTCAAAATTACTTCTAAACACGTCGTTTAATATATTATTTTAAAAAACAATTCGAATGAAAATGTTTTGTATTAATTTATTATATTACAAAGTAAACGACTATTATAGCATGAATTAATATTAAATGTGTAGAAGTTCTAAGCCACGATCTAAACGCATAAACTCTCAATTTTTTAATAAATAAATAATAGTTAGTTGAAAAAAAAAAAAAACAAGGAAAATAATGGGCATTAATTAATGTAAAGAAAATTAGATCTAAATAAAATAAAATAAAATAAATTTTAAATATCCCATTATTCTTAAGCCTATAATGGTAAATTACTATATATATTCAATTAATTTTGAATTAAGGTTCAATAATACTCTTAAATTAAAAAAGGTTTAAAAAATACTTTTAATTTTTTTTAAATTGACCATAAATTTTTTTTGTAAAGGTATTTTTATTAATTTAAATATTTAAAGTTTTAAAGTTTTATATTAATTAGTCTAATAAATTTTTTAATTTTCTCCATAATAAATGGGAAAAGTAGCATTAAAAATGAAGTTGCTCAATCATACTGCCACGTGGCTGACTTGTTGCAAATTGAACGAATACGATTGGTTGGAGTACGTGGAGGCAAGGGGTAAGTCAGCAAAGTCAATTTTGAAGCGAGTACGGATGAATTCTACAGTCGCGCGAGTGAAACTTGTAAGAGATTATTTCGAGCGCCGAGTTTAGATTTAAGAGAGGAGAAGAAGAACCGAAGGCGGCGAAAGGAGAAGTTTTACAGACATCGAGAGAAGAGAAGGTTTCCCTGTTTTTCTCTTTTGAAGTTTCTATTCTTCTTCTTCTCCTCTTGTTTCGGTTTCGAAATCTCTGTCGGAATCGGAGCTGTTTTTGTGACGGAAATGGCTTTCGTTTCGTTTGTCGGAAGAGTTCTCTTCGTCTCCGTCTTCGTTCTCTCTGCTTGGCAAGAGTAAGCAACTCAGATCTACTTCATTTTGTTGCTTTTTTTTGACTATTCTGAGGTTTCTTCACTGGACATTTGAATTTTCAGATGTAGGGTCACTTTCTAAATGTGTATTTGAAAACCCCTCATTTAGGGTTTTAGTTCATGAACCTTTTCAGTTATGTAATCATGGTAGATTCTGTTGTTTCTTCTTGTTATGAGCTCAGATCTGTGAGTGGAAATGATGGGAGTCTTTCTATTTTGTTTGAACTATGTGTTAGTTCTTGGAAAATTTGGACTCTGTTTGTTTCTCTCTGGAATGTTTCTGCAGGGGATGAACTGTTTTGGATCTTGATTTCATTTTTGTTCTTCAGATTCAATGATTTTGGTACCGATGGAGGAGCGGCGGCCAAGTATCTGAATCCAAAATTCAACGTTTTCTCTCGCAATTTTGAATCTCATACTGGGTTGGATTTCCCCAAAGTTGAGGTGAGGAAATGCTCACGGTGTTTCTCATGTTTCTCATGGCGATTGTTCTTTAATTTCCATCCATTTTCAACAGATCCTACATGTTGTGGCTGGTGCCATTGCGCTGAAGGGCCTTGGAAGCCTGCTGTTCATCTTCAACAGCTCCATTGGAGCCTTTCTTCTGGTATGATATGATATCAAATTTTATAAACCAATATTCATTCGTTTACCAATTTGAATTGTTGAATGTTCTTGCTGGGTAGATCTTGCATCAGGCCATAACTGCACCGATCTTGTACGATTTCTACAACTACGACGTTGAGAAGAAGGAATTCAACCAACTTTTTGTGAAATTCACTCAGGTAATTGAACTAATGTAGCATGAATGATGAATCTGATTGTTTAATGGCCTAACTACAGAAGCTTGAGATCATAGTTGTATCTTAATACAAGCTAAATAAAGAAAAAACGTGATAACTCGGTCAATGTAAAGATACGAAATTGATTCGGGCTAAGATATGGAATGGATCATAAGGTTGTGTGGTTGATATTATGCAGAATCTGGCATTGTTGGGAGCGTTGCTGTTCTTCATCGGTATGAAGAATTCGTACCCGAGGAAGCAAGTTGTGAGGAAGAATCAGAAGTCGAAAACATCATAGATTATGAAGGAGGAGGGTTATGTTTATCTTTTCTGTAGGACTCTTTTTGGAACTCTGAACACTCATATGATCATTTCATTTTGTTGCTTTGGTTACTCTTCTATGTTCTTGAGGTTGGAGGTTATGTGATTGTAATGAAAGTTCTTTCACATAATTTTGAAGCTTCAATGTGTTTTGTTGTGTGATTGTAATGAATGGGATGGAAATGGGAAGACTTTTCTTTAAAGGGCAGGAATAGGGGAGACATCGAAAGCCAAGTTATATACGTTCGGTAACCTTACTTTTTAAAATTATTATGTCAAGTCTATCGTTAGTAGATATTGTTTGATTTGGCTCATTACTTATTGCCGTTAATCTCATGGTTTTTAAAATACGGTTGCTAGGGATAGGTTTTCACGCGTTTACTAGGAGATGTATTCGGACTCTTATACAGAATGTTTCGTTCTCCTCTCTAACTGATGTTGGATCTCATAATCCACCTCCTTAATGGCTAGCGTCCTCACGGGCAAACACTGTTCGATATCTATCTCTAATACCATTTGTAAAAATATAAGTTTACTGCCAGCAGATATTGTCCGCTTTTGCCTGTTAAGTATTGCTATCAGGTTTACAGTTTTAAAACGTGTATAGTAGGGAGAACTTTCTCTACCCTTATAAGAAATGTTTCGTTGTTCTCTCCAATCGATGTGAGATCTCATAATCCACCTCCTTAATGGCTAGCGTCCTCACGGGCAAACACTGTTCGGTATCTATCTCTAATACCATTTGTAAAAGCTTAAGTCTATTACTAGCCGATATTGCATGTTACGTATTGCCATCGGGTTCATGGTTTTAAAACACGTCTACTAGGGAGAAGTTTCTTTACCCTTATTAGAAATGTTTCGTTGTTCTCTCCAATTAATGTGGGATCTCACAGTTAATGATGCGCAACATATACGTGGATAAGTAGTATTTTTTAAAATGATAATAAAAACCAACTTAACTCGTGTATTGAACGAAGTAAAGTCTTTTTGAATTCAATTAGAATATGATATAAGTTGTTACAATAATTTTCCTCGAGTAGCGTAGTTTTAAATATTTTACGATGAAGAAGCTTGTTGTTGTTTGTGTTGGGGTTGACAGTCTACCTACCGTGTGAGTATCGGCTCATGAGCATTTAATGAAATATTTGAACTTTAGATTAGGTAGTGAGAGTATATGAGATATTTGAACTTTCGATGACAACGCTACTCGTTCCTATGTTAACAGTTCCCGTTCCATGAACTCACACCCTTTTGACAACTTGATCACCTGCCGAAATTCAAACATTTGATAAGTAATTCAAGTGTTTCTTCATAGGAGGAAACAAAATAGTTGTTAAAACTTGATCCAAGCATTTAATTCTTCTAACACACACCAAAATGAATTAAGAGTGATAACAATCATGAGAAAAACAGTAAAAAGATGAACAAAAAGTGGAGCTGAAGCAACAAAATCCAGACAGTCTCGAGTGCTTCGCCCACAAGTTTCATAAGCCCCAAGGTTGTCTTCTTTTATACCATTATTTTAAAGAATCCCCTTCAATTTGTTCTTCCATTCCAAATTGACAACACCCCACCAAAACCCAGAGGATATGGTGGACCAATCAACGCGTGCCGCCGAAGATCGCCATTTAGGGCTTTTCATTTGTCGTTTTTACTTTCCTTCTACTTTTTTATCTCCCCATTTCCGTCCTTCAAAGATCAATGGCACCCAGGATTGATAATCGCTTCAAAACCCATAAGCCAGAAGCCACCAACATCCGCATTACTCTGTTTTCTGGCGTTGATTGAACGATCTGTTTAGATTTTGCTGATTAGGGTTTCTGGGTGTTGATTTGGGGCATGATTTTGTGAAAATGGTGGGGTTTTGAGGGTATTCTGTGGATTGTGGATGAAGAATTGGAGGAAAACATGTTGGATTTTGCTGGGACTCCAGGGACATTGACTGGGCTTGTGTTGAGGGTTTTGCAATGTGCTTTTGCTGCTGGGGCTGTTGCTTCCATGGCTACCTCTGTTGGCTTCTATAACTTCACTGCTTTTTGGTATTTATTGATTCTTCCCCCTTATCTTGTTTTGGCTTGATTAGTATTGATTTTGCATTGTATTTAGTGAATGCTGCTGCTCTGTTTAATTCTTTCCTTTTAGTACTGATTTGGCTGCTTTTGGTTATGGCTTTTCATTGCTGCTTTCTAAGTTTTAAGATAGCTATAAGTTGAATAGAGCACTCCATTTGAGCTTTCCTATGGCAGCTCTTGCCAAGAACTCTCAAATACCATTCTTGAGCTTAGCATTTTCGGTGAGATCTCACGTCGGTTGGAGAGGGGAATGAAACACTCCTTACAAGGGTGTGGAAACCTCTCCCTAGTAGATGCGTTTTAAAAACTGTGAGGCTGATGGTGATATATAATGGGCCAAATTGGACAATATGTGTTAGTGGTAGGTTTGGGTTGTTACAAATGGTATCAAAGCTAGACACTGAACGGTGTGGTAGTGAGAATGTTGGCCTTCAAAGGGGTAGATTGTGAGATCCCACATTGATTGGAGAGGGGAACAAAGCATTTCTTATAAGGGTGTGGAAACATCTCCATAGTAGGCACGTTTTAAAGACCGTGAAAGTGGACAATATCTCTTAGCGGTAGGCTTGGGCTGTTACAAATGATATTAGAGCCAGACATAGGGCAGTGTGTTAATGAGAATGCTGGCCCCCAAGGGGATGGATTGTGAGATCCCATATCGGTTGGAGAGGGGAATGAAGCACCCCTTATAATGGTGTGGAAACCTCTCCCTAGTATATGCGTTTTAAAAACCGTGAGGCTGACGGTGATACATAACGGGCCAAAGCGGACAATATCTGTTAGTAGGTAGGCTTGTGCTGTTACAAATGCTATCAAAGCCAGACATTAAGCANTTGGCCTTCAAAGGGGTAGATTGTGAGATCCCACATTGATTGGAGAGGGGAACAAAGCATTTCTTATAAGGGTGTGGAAACATCTCCATAGTAGGCACGTTTTAAAGACCGTGAAAGTGGACAATATCTCTTAGCGGTAGGCTTGGGCTGTTACAAATGATATTAGAGCCAGACATAGGGCAGTGTGTTAATGAGAATGCTGGCCCCCAAGGGGATGGATTGTGAGATCCCATATCGGTTGGAGAGGGGAATGAAGCACCCCTTATAATGGTGTGGAAACCTCTCCCTAGTATATGCGTTTTAAAAACCGTGAGGCTGACGGTGATACATAATGGGCCAAAGCGGACAATATCTGTTAGTAGGTAGGTTTGTGCTGTTACAAATGCTATCAAAGCCAGACATCGAGCGGTGTGCCAGCGAGGACACTGGCCCCCCAAAGAGAGTGGATTGTGAGATCCCACATCGGTTGGAGAGGGGAATGAAGCACCCCTTATAATGGTGTGGAAACCTCTCCCTAGTATATGCGTTTTAAAAACCGTGAGGCTGACGGTGATACATAATGGGCCAAAGCGGACAATATCTGTTAGTAGGTAGGTTTGTGCTGTTACAAATGCTATCAAAGCCAGACATCGAGCGGTGTGCCAGCGAGGACACTGGCCCCCCAAAGAGAGTGGATTGTGAGATCCCACATCGGTTGGAGAGGGGAATGAAGCACCCCTTATAATGGTGTGGAAACCTCTCCCTAGTATATGCGTTTTAAAAACCGTGAGGCTGACGGTGATGTATAACGGGCCAAAGCGGACAATATCTGTTAGTAGGTAGGCTTGTGCTGTTACAAATGCTATCAAAGCCAGACATTAAGCAGTGTGCCAGCGAGGACACTGGCCCCCCAAAGAGAGTGGATTGTGAGATCCCACATCGGTTAGAGAGGGGAATGAAGCACCCCTTATAATGGTGTGGAAACCTCTCCCTAGTATATGCGTTTTAAAAACAGTGAGGTTGATGGCGATACGTAACGGGCCAAAGCGGACAATATCTGTTAGCAGGTAGGCTTGAGTTGTTACAAATGCTATCAAAGCCAGACATCGAGCGGTGTGTTAGCGAGGACGCTGGCCCCCCAAANTTGGAGAGGGGAATGAAGCACCCCTTATAATGGTGTGGAAACCTCTCCCTAGTATATGCGTTTTAAAAACCGTGAGGCTGACGGTGATACATAATGGGCCAAAGCGGACAATATCTGTTAGTAGGTAGGTTTGTGCTGTTACAAATGCTATCAAAGCCAGACATCGAGCGGTGTGCCAGCGAGGACACTGGCCCCCCAAAGAGAGTGGATTGTGAGATCCCACATCGGTTGGAGAGGGGAATGAAGCACCCCTTATAATGGTGTGGAAACCTCTCCCTAGTATATGCGTTTTAAAAACCGTGAGGCTGACGGTGATGTATAACGGGCCAAAGCGGACAATATCTGTTAGTAGGTAGGCTTGTGCTGTTACAAATGCTATCAAAGCCAGACATTAAGCAGTGTGCCAGCGAGGACACTGGCCCCCCAAAGAGAGTGGATTGTGAGATCCCACATCGGTTAGAGAGGGGAATGAAGCACCCCTTATAATGGTGTGGAAACCTCTCCCTAGTATATGCGTTTTAAAAACAGTGAGGTTGATGGCGATACGTAACGGGCCAAAGCGGACAATATCTGTTAGCAGGTAGGCTTGAGTTGTTACAAATGCTATCAAAGCCAGACATCGAGCGGTGTGTTAGCGAGGACGCTGGCCCCCCAAAGGGAGTGGATTGTGAGATCCCACGTCGGTTGGAGAGGGGAACGAAGCACTCCTTGTAAAGGTGTGGAAACCTCTCTCTAGTAGACGCGTTTTAAAAACCATGAGGCAAACGGCGATACGTAACGGGCCAAAGCGGACGATATCTGTTAACGTTAGGCTTGGGCTGTTACAAATGATATTAGAGCCAGCCACCGGGTGGTATGCTACCGAGGACGTTGGCCTCCAAGGGAGGTGGATTGTGAGATCCCACATTGGTTGGAGTGGGGAACGAAGCACTCCTTACAATTGTGTGAAAACCTCTCCCTAATAGACGCGTTTTAAAACCATGAAGTAGACAGTAATGGGCCAAAGCAGATTGGGTTTGGACGGTTACACTATCTTCTTCATTTCCACTCATGAAACAGTCATTGAGAAATCAGTGAAAATAGTTATAGAAGAAACTGTGAGATGCCCTCTGATACCATACGAACTCTGAATTTTATGTAAATTTATCAAATTTGAGATGATATACGACATGAACTGAACTCCGANTCCCTAGTATATGCGTTTTAAAAACCGTGAGGCTGACGGTGATGTATAACGGGCCAAAGCGGACAATATCTGTTAGTAGGTAGGCTTGTGCTGTTACAAATGCTATCAAAGCCAGACATTAAGCAGTGTGCCAGCGAGGACACTGGCCCCCCAAAGAGAGTGGATTGTGAGATCCCACATCGGTTAGAGAGGGGAATGAAGCACCCCTTATAATGGTGTGGAAACCTCTCCCTAGTATATGCGTTTTAAAAACAGTGAGGTTGATGGCGATACGTAACGGGCCAAAGCGGACAATATCTGTTAGCAGGTAGGCTTGAGTTGTTACAAATGCTATCAAAGCCAGACATCGAGCGGTGTGTTAGCGAGGACGCTGGCCCCCCAAAGGGAGTGGATTGTGAGATCCCACGTCGGTTGGAGAGGGGAACGAAGCACTCCTTGTAAAGGTGTGGAAACCTCTCTCTAGTAGACGCGTTTTAAAAACCATGAGGCAAACGGCGATACGTAACGGGCCAAAGCGGACGATATCTGTTAACGTTAGGCTTGGGCTGTTACAAATGATATTAGAGCCAGCCACCGGGTGGTATGCTACCGAGGACGTTGGCCTCCAAGGGAGGTGGATTGTGAGATCCCACATTGGTTGGAGTGGGGAACGAAGCACTCCTTACAATTGTGTGAAAACCTCTCCCTAATAGACGCGTTTTAAAACCATGAAGTAGACAGTAATGGGCCAAAGCAGATTGGGTTTGGACGGTTACACTATCTTCTTCATTTCCACTCATGAAACAGTCATTGAGAAATCAGTGAAAATAGTTATAGAAGAAACTGTGAGATGCCCTCTGATACCATACGAACTCTGAATTTTATGTAAATTTATCAAATTTGAGATGATATACGACATGAACTGAACTCCGAGTTTGTGATTGAATCATGATTTGCAGCTACGTGATCGCGTCGATGGGCCTGCAACTGACATGGAGTTTTATGCTGGCATTGTTAGATGCATATGCTTTGTTAAGGAAGAAGATGCTTCACAATCCTATTCTAGTCAGCCTCTTTGTAGTTGGGGATTGGGTGAGACACTAAAACACCTACAAAACTCTGAGTTGTTTTAGATTATAGGGAACTTCAAGCATTCATCCAGTTCTTGGTTTTCAGGTGACAGCAACATTGTCTCTAGCTGCAGCTTCCGCCTCGGGCGGGGTAGCTGTATTGTTCTTCAGTGACTTAGGACGCTGCAGTTTCGGCGACGAATGTCAAAACTTCCAAATCTCTGTCGTTTTAGCCTTCCTAAGCTGGATAACCATAGCCATTTCAGCTCTGATTATGCTCTGGATATTGGCTGCAGTTTGAACACAAGCTCATACCGGAGACGAATGTCGAAAGTTCCAAATCTCTGTTGTTTTAGCCTTCCGAAGCTGGATAACCATAGCCATTTCAGCTCGAATTATGCTCTGGACATTGGCTGCACTCGAAATCTCTCATAAGGGAACCAAGATATATGATAGAACGCTGCCAATGAGGTGTAGGAGTTCGGTTTGCGTTTTTTTAGTCGAAGGTACAAGGATTTGAACCTCTGACCTTGGGAAAAGGTGCTCATGCAGGCTACCGATATTCTTGTATTTGGTTGACCATTTGGTTGATTATTAAGCCGTTCGCATCTGTCCGAATCGCCAAATGGCAACCGCTGATTGGCTGCACATTCTCTTTGAGAATCAGATGCCTTTGGTGTTGACCACCTAAACTATGGATAAAGCCAAGGAGAGGTGAGAATGGGTGAGACTTTGTGATACTCATATTTGGTATAGGATTTTTAGAGACATCGTTTATTCCTTTGTTTTATTTATTTATTTTATTTTAAATATAGTTAATTAATTAATTGATATTGATTTACCAATTTAATATAATTCTTATTTTTTTATAAATTAGTTAACATTATCTTAAATATTAGTTAATGTCAAAAATAATATCCGATATACTTTATAGATGAAAATATACTTTATTATTAAACTTTTAAAAGTATAAATAATACTCTTAAACTTTAAAATAAGTTTCAAAAATACCCTTAATTTTTAATTTTTAAGTAAATTCCAAAAATACCCTTAAATGGTTCTTCCTATCTTTTTAGGAATCTTAATCACGACCCCTCCCTTTCAACCTCTGCCGCAGTAGAATGTACCTCCTAAAGAGTTCAACCAACTCCTTGAAACTAGAGGGCTATGTAACAGCCCAAGCCCACTCTTAGCGAGTATTGTCCACTTTGACTCGTTACGTATTGTCGTCTCACGATTTTAAAACGGGTCTGCTAGGGAAAGGTTTTCACACCCTTATTAGGTGTGTTTCGTTCCTCTCTCCAACCGATGTAGGATATCACAATCCACCCCTTTTGGGGCCCAAGCCTCGTTGGTACACCGCCCCGTGTTTGGCTTTAATACCATTTTAATAGTCAAAGTCCACCGCTAGCAAATATTGTCCGTTTTGACCTGTTATGTATCACCATCAGCTTCATAATTTTAAAACGCGTCTACTAGGGAGAGGTTTTCACATTCTTATAAGGTGAGTTTCGTTTCCCTCTCCAACGGATGTGGGATCTCACAGGCTAATATAGAAACCTTGATATGGAGAGAACTTCTCACTTCTAAAATAACCATCATCCTAAACTACAAATAGAGCTCCCGTCCATCTCCAATAGAGAACCAAACTAAGGGCCACACAAACACGTATCGACCACCACCACTGAACAACTGTTGAGTCGTGATATGAATCGTTGGCAGCAAAATCGCCCCTTAATTCAACCAAATTTGTGCATGGTTCTTTTAACATGAAAAACACGATTTTGCTCGAACTTTCCATATATTCTCCGCTCTAAAGTTGATATTTTCATATATTCTTACTACTAAAAATGTTTTGGAGGAGTAAAGTAAAAGGTATTTGTCCTCATCTCATTGATAATGACTGTGAACTAATGCTCAACAAATAACCTTTCCTTTTCTAACTTAATACTTGCAAATAAGTTCTTCTATGTGTACACTCTCAAACTTAGCTCAAAGAGTTTGTATACAAAGGAGGAGCCACGACATCGGTGGTGGATATCGGTCGTTGCCATGATGAAGAACGTCTATTTGTTACGAGTGTTTTTCGAGAAGTTCAAGCCACACATCCTCATAATTCTAACCGAATTTGGCTACACATTTTTGTATTTCTTTACGGATGCTTCCTTCAAGCATGGTATGAATCCTCACATCCACGTTACTTATCGACAAATCGTTGCTACCATCGCTTTGTTTCCCTTTGCTTATTTTCTCGAAAGGTACTGTGATTTTCATCTCGAATTCGTCTTTTTTATTCTAATTCATGAATGATAGAGAAAGAAACAAAAGATGGACTTTGAACATCTTCTCCATCATTTGATCTCATAAATCCTCCGAACTTGAGGATTATTGTGAGATCCAACGTCGGTTGGAGAGAAGAACGAAACATTCCTTATAAGGGTGTGAAAACCTCTCCCTAACAGACGCGTTAGAAAAAACCGTGAGGCTAACGATGATACGTAACGAGTCAAAATGGACAATATTTGTTACCAGTGGGCTTGGACCGTTACAAATGGTATCAGAGTGAGCAGTGTGCCAGCAAGGACAGTGGCGCCCAAGGGGGTGTGGATTGTGAGATCCCCATATAAGTTGGGGAGGAAAACGAAACATTCCTTATAAGGGTGTGGAAACCGCTCCCTAACAGACACGTTTTATAAAATCACGAGGCTGATGAACATACGTAACGGGTCAAAGTAGACAATATCTATTAGCGGTGGGCTTGGGCTGTATGAGCATTTCTTCTATTCATATGAACATTTGTTTGGTTTACATAGAAAATCAAGACCGAGGATCACGGTGGCATTATTCTTAGAGATTTTTGTTCTTTCACTTTTCGGGTAAGTTTCAATTAATGTCACACGTTCAATTCATCCCGATATCTAAATTATAGAGATTAAAACGATAATGAAATTGCAGGACGAGTTTGAGTCAAAACATGTACTACTCAAGCATGAGATACACATCTCCTACCTTCCTCTCATCAATGGTTAACACTATAGCTTGCTTGACATTCATAATTGCAGTAATGTTCAAGTTCAGTTCTTTAGATACTTAAAAACTATTGATTAACACATATTTGATCGAAATCAAGAACTGATACTCTTAACTCTTTGATCATGGCCAGATTGGAGGCTGTTGACCTTCGAAATCCAAGAGGAATAGCCAAAGTGTTGGGGACATTGGTTTCATTGGGCGGTGCGATGGTAATGACTTTCTATAAGGGACCCATCATTACAAATCTGTGGCATCCCTTAATCCATATGCAACACACAGCTACTCATCATGTTCATGAGAATTGGCTTAAGGGTTCGGTTCTTACTGTTTCAAGCTGCATTTCTTGGGCCCTTTCCTACATTATGCAGGTCCCTAATCCTCACTTAAAATCCCCACTAAATTTTATAGCTTTTATAAGTTTCATCTTGTTCTAAATATTTCTCCTCGTCGTCGCCATCGTCATCGTCAAAAGCCTAGTCTAGATTTTGAATGACGAAGAATGATCATTCTTCACTCGGATCTAGAATGAGGAGGGAGGGGGCGATGTTGACGATATGAGATAATGTTGAGTTATGATGTCTACGGCTCATTTATAGCTTAATCAATGTTTATAAATAGTAAAACTATATATGACAACCGGGAGTGGTCAAATTATATATGGTAGATGAACGGGCTAATATGGGCTAATATCTATTAGGGGGTGGGGCTCGGGTTGTTACAAATGGTATCAGAGCTAGACACTGGGCAGTGTGTTAGCGAGGACTTTGGCCACTGAGAAGGGTGACTTGTGAGATCTCACGTCGGTTAGAGAGGGGAACAAACCACTCTTGATAAGGGTGTGGAAACCTCTCCCTGTTAGATGCATTTTAAAAACCGTGAGGCTGACGACGATACGTAACAGGCTAGAGCGGACAATATCTGCTAGCGGTGGGATTGAGTTGTTACAAATGATATCAGAGCCCGTCACTGGGCAGTGTACCAATGAGTTTGTTGACCCCCAAGAGGGTAGATTGCGAGATTCCAGGTCAGTTGGAGAGAGGATCGAAACATTACTCATAAGCGTGTGGAAACCTCTTAGTAGCAAACGAGTTTTAAATCCACAAAACATTACTTATAAGGGTGTGGAAACCTCTCAGTAGCAAACGAGTTTTAAATCCACAAAACATTACTTATAAGGGTGTGGAAACCTCTCAGTAGCAAACGAGTTTTAAATCCACAAAACATTACTTATAAGGGTGTGGAAACCTCTCAGTAGCAAACGAGTTTTAAATCCACAAAACATTACTTATAAGGGTGTGGAAACCTCTCAGTAGCAAACGAGTTTTAAATCCACAAAACATTACTTATAAGGGTGTGGAAACCTCTCAGTAGCAAACGAGTTTTAAATCCACAAAACATTACTTATAAGGGTGTGGAAACCTCTCAGTAGCAAACGAGTTTTAAATCCACAAAACATTACTTATAAGGGTGTGGAAACCTCTCAGTAGCAAACGAGTTTTAAATCCACAAAACATTACTTATAAGGGTGTGGAAACATCTCACTAGCAAACGAGTTTTAACGAAACATTACTTATAAGGGTGTGAAATCCTCTCACTAGCAAACATTACTTTCTTCATTCTCTGTATTCTCCCATGCTTTGAACAATAGATATGTATATATATTAATCTCAGGTGAAAAATGCAGGCATTTACATTAAAACGATACCCGGCTCAGCTATCATTAACGACATGGATGAACCTGATCGGAGCAGCACAAACAGGCGTGTTCGCACTGTTGACACAACACAAGCCAGGAGTTTGGAAGGTTGGAATCAACATTGATCTATGGTGCATTATGTATGCTGTAAGGAAACTCAGGAAAGCAACCTTGATAGCCTTAGATTGTGATGTGTTAATAGTGATGCCAAAAATGAATACTCGCAGGGCATTGTGGGCTCAGCGTTGGTGGTGTATATACAACTTTGGTGCACTGAAAAAAAAGGCCCAGTTTTCGCCACCATGTACAGTCCACTTGGTGCCGTTTTGGTTGCGCTTTTGGCTTACTTTGTTCTTGGACAAAGGCTTTACGTCGGCAGGTAAGAAGCTTCATATCTTTGTAATGGTGGATTGAGATGAACACTAAATTTTATGCTATTGTTCTATTTTTGTAGCATTGTTGGTGGAGTTATCGTGTTGGTTGGGCTTTATTTATTGTTATGGGGCAAAGAAGATGTACATAAGCTTCGAGATGAGTCTATCGCTAGTAATCATGTTTCACACGATGAGCCTTAGTTCGCATGCTCGTGGAATAGATTATCATTGAACGTTTCTTGTTTAGGGAAGATTTTTCTGATGCAAATTCGAGTATGACTTGTCAGACGTTTAGATGGAAGCTTCGGAAGATCTTGAATGGAGTTATGAAAGGTGTTTCGAAAGGAAATATGGATGAATTTTTCGATAATCAACTTACATTGAAAGCAAACGTGGAGAATCTCTAGAATGGATTTTAAAACATATGTTAGGGAGATGTTTCGTTCTGCTCTCCGACCGATGTGGGATCTTACAGTTCTCTACCCTCTTGGGGGCCAACGTCCTCACTAGCACACTGCCCAATGTCTAGCTCGGAGGTTAGGGAGAGGTTTCCACGCCCTTATAAGTGATGTTTCGTTCTACTCTCCAATCAATGTGGGACTTACAATTCTCCACCCCCTTGGAGGCCCGCGTCCTCACTAGCACGCTGCCTCATGTCTGGCTCAGAGGTTAGGGAGAGGCTTCCATACTCTTATAAGGGATGCTTCGTTCCTCTCTCCTATCGATGTGAGATCTCATAGTTCTCCATCCCCTTGGGGGCTAGCGTCCTCGCTAGCATGCTACTCGATGTTTGGCTCAGAGGTTAGGGAGAGGTTTCCGCACCCTTATGAAGGATGCTTCGTTCTGCTCTCCAATCCATGTGGGACTCACAGTTCTCCACCCCCCTTGGAGGCCAGCATCCTCACTAGCACACTGCCCAATGTCTGGCTCGGAAGTTAGGGAGAGGTTCCAACAACCTTATAAGGGATGCTTCGTTTTGCTCTCCAACCGATGTGGGATCTCACATTCCTCCTCCCTTTGGGGAGCAGTGTCCTCGGTAGCATGCTTCTCGATGTCCAACTCGAAGTTTTTAACACCCTTATTCTCTCTAACCGAGGTAAGATCTCACAATACACCCCTCCTTGGGGACCAACATCCTCGCTTGTATGCCACTCAATGTCTGCTTCGAATGATACCATTTGTAATAACCCAAACATACCACTAGCAAATATTGTCCATTTTGGTTTATTAAATATCACCCTCCGTCTCACGACTTTAAAACACATCTATTAGAGAGATATTTACACACATTTACAAGGGATCTCATAGTAGATCTCTTAGGTTATTTCCTGAACATAATCATCTTCTATGTACAGTAATAATCTTGAATTTTATATACAATAATTATTAAAATTAAATACTTAATTACTAGGTTTTAGAACAGTGGAACGCATATCAGCTCGGTTTTGATGAATTCGAAAATATAAAATAGACTCGAGACGAACAAATCCGCTCTTAAAGCACCAAAAATTTCACTCAAAACCTCCAAATCAAAGAAATATGAACAAACTATGGTGTAATCTACATCACCAAATTACAAATTACAATGATGAAAAAATCGACAAAAAAGAAGGGAAAAAAAAAAAAAAAAAAAAAAAACAGGCTTTTAAGGTTGAAGCTGAATGGGCAAAACTCCATTTCTAGATCCTCTGCCACTCCCAAAGGAAAAGAAAGATCTTCGTACTCTGTTACTGCAACCCTCTGCCTCAACCCTACTCTCACCGCCGCCGCCGCTCTGCCGCACCGCCGCCTGCACCGCCATATACAGCTGCCGGTCGCCGGAAGAATCCATCGAAAACGACCTCCTAATGGGCTGCACTAAAAACTCCTTATCCTTCTCCCTCATGTCAATACACTCATCCCCCATACTCGTAACCTTTCCAAACGGTGGAGGACGGCGCCGGTCGGGATTCCGACCAAGTTCAATCACAACGAAATTCATATCGGCGGTGGTGGCAGCGACGGAGCTGCCGGAATTGAGAGGCAAATCTCGAGGGGAAGGGGATTGATCGACCGGAATCAACCAATTTTGGGCGGAGATTGAGGTTCTACAAAGTGGGCAATTGGGATTATTCTGAAGCCAAATGTCAATGCAATCAATATGAAACAAATGGCTACAAATCGGAATCTTTCTCAATTGCTCCTCCGGCTGAAATTCCGTCAGGCAAACGGCGCATTCGCCACCACTGGTTGTTTCCTTAATGGGTTTCTTGTAATTAATCAATGGGATTGATTGAATCGTTGATGGGTCTAACCCACGTGGTTCCACCGGCTGCCGGAGTATCAACGTCTCTTCACGGCGGCGAGAAAGGGAAAACCGGCGGAGGATTTCAATTCGTTGCCAGTTGAGACAGCATTTGATGACGAAGATGTAATAGCCGACGAGTAAGAACGCAGTGGCGCAGATTCCGATGACGGCAACGGCGATAATCGGAAAACTTGAAACGGCGGTGGAGGAGTGAAGCGGAGTGGCCGACGGAGAGATGAGGGGTTTTTCCATTAATTTGGAGTTGCAGAGAGGAAGCTTGGAGAAGACGAAGATTGAAATTTGGAAGACTTCGATTCCTTTTTATTTTTGTCTTAATATTTTTGGAAAAATTTGTCTGTGTCTTGAAATTTGTGTACTTTGATTACGTAATGGAAAATTAAATTAATTTGTGGGTTGCACGAAGAACACTTTTTTTTTCTTTTTTTTTTTTTTATAATTATTTTTCAATTATGATTTATTGTAAAATGATTGGTTTCCTAACTAAAATGTGTTTTTTTTTTTGGGATATGATCGATTGTTTATAAAGTTAATTTAAAAAATTAAAATTAAAAATTTAGTGTTGAAAATTATTGAAAATATATGTAATTTTAAACACAAATTTTGGAGAATAAAATAATAAAATATAATGATTATTAATTTTAGGTATGAAACCAACCTTTGGATGGAAAATAAAAAATTAGATAAATACATTTGTTTGTCGGTTTCCTAAGTATATTATTCCTTTCTTAACCACCCATCAAATAATTTTAAATTGTTTTTCTTAAATTTCTTTGTTTCCGTCCTATAAATGATCAAGATGCTGGTAGATATTGTCTGTTTTGCCCTATTACATAGACAGTCAGCCTCACGATTTTAAAATGCATGGATAAATTTTCACACCCTTGTAAGGAATACTTTGTTCCCCTCTCCAACGGATGTAGGGTCTCACAATCCATCTCTTTAGGGGACAGCGTCCTCGCTGGCATACCACCACCCCGTGTCTGGCTCTGATCCCATTTGTAACAGTCTAAGCCCACCGCTAGTAGGATATTGTCGCTTTGGCCTGTTACGTATTGCAATTAGCTTCACGATTTTAAAACGCGTCTATTAAAAAGAGGTTTTCACACTTTTATAAGAAATGTTTCGTTTCCTCTCACCAAACGATGTGGGATCCTCACATGTCACATCTTCTAAACAAAACATTGAATTCCCTCCCGTTCTTAAAACAAAAATTTAACTTTTGAAACGCTTTTAGAAAATAAAGATTACCTACTAATTAAAAAAAGGAAAACAAAAGGATCGAAAAGTTTCAAAAAGATGTCGAAGAAAGCAACCCAAATCCAAAATTAGGGTCGTGTTTTGGAGAGAAAAAGAAGAAATGGGTCCAAATCAAAATTCAAAACCGCTAATGATGTCGTATCAAATCATATCATAAGATTTGAAAAAGTGTAAAGGTTTGATTTTTCTTTACAAATACACACAAAATGGGAAAGATGAGAAACAAGAAGACAAGACAATTCAAATAATGGGTGTAATTAATTTCACTATTGCTTGTGGGATTCCATTCATAGTCCCCACACCAAAAGGCAAAATTCAATTGCTTCACAATTTGTGGAAAAAAATGTGTACAAATACAACAAAAATAGTGAGCCTATTTTGCCATCCTCACTTTTTGCCTATCAAAAAACGTCATCATTCGAACCATAAGTCAAAAAGTTGATATCGTAATCTTTCACCTAATTGAAATCGACACTTGATGGTCATCTATGACATGATCACGTTACTTACTTCTCGCTTGTAAAAGTAAAGACTATCCCCTTACAACATACATTGTCCTCATTTACATACATCCGAAGAAAATTCACACGAGGTCACCTAACATAAAATAACTTAAAGCAAACCACGTTTAACTATGAAATTTCTATGATTAAGCTACCGAAAACGAAGGTGCACCTTGTTAGTATAGGTCGTCATCCAATCCTCAAGATCGCTCTTATTTGAACGTGGTCTAGATGCATTCATGTACCCCACATATTTCAAAGTGTTTAATCTTATTAAGTTTATGTTTAATCTCTATCATTGACTAAATATAAACAATATCATTCTCATGTTAAGCATGAAAGAGATCGTCAACAAATGGTTGTGAAAAAATGGAAATCAATCTTATTCTTAACCATCTTACCATAAACTACTTACTTCCAAATATAAATAGTTTTCCGAATTCAAATTTTTTAAACTTAATCGATCTAACTGATTATAGCATAACACTCTAATTTTATGTTTAATAGAATCTTAAATTTTAAATTTATAAATACTTCGCAACAAAAATAAAAAATTCAAGAATTTACTAAATATATTTTAATGTTTTTTTTTTTTTTGAAAGTAGGTAAATTATTGTAGATAATAATTGGTTGAGACCAAAATTATGGGTATGTGCCCCAAAATTGGGGGCAATATTCTGTAGTTGGAACCACTACAACATCCACTCCAAGCTGGTCTTATAATTCACCTACAAGATTCTTCTTGCTGTCTCCTAATGTCTTTTTTTTCTTTCATCTTTACAACATTTTTTAATGTTTAATTTTTTATATATAAGAAATTAGCGTTATAAGAATCATGACAGCATCGAGACACAATACTCTAGTTACACGTTTAACTTTGGAAAAATTAATATTACATCAAAATGCAAGAAGTAAGCGTCTCGACGCTACAAATGGGTAGTTGTGAACACATGTCATTGAGAGGGAGATTCATGGTATCGAGCCAGCCTTGATTGCACGGTAGCATCTCAACGCTGTCCTTGAATACTCTTTGTTAGTCTATTTTCTAAAAAAATGTACGATTCTATAAATAATAAAATTAATAAATTTTTAGAAATAGTGGAGTATATAATTTGAAAGGGAAATTTTAATTTTTATAAATATTAGTTGACTTAAGCTAAATGTAAATAGAAAAAAAGAAATGAAAATTTGAAAATTGAAATAAAAAATGTGAAACATAGCACATGGGGAGGTGGCAGCAGCTATTTAAGGGCACTTTACTTGGGAAATGAGTATGTCAGAAGAAGATGGAAAAATCCTTAAAAATTATTTCTGACAACCTTTTGTATATATTTGACATTAAACATTTATTTTTATTTTTAAACGAAACTACGTCTATATTAACAACGTGCACTCTCATTTTCGGTAACTCAGTTGTAGGAACTTCATAGTTAAGCGTGTTTTACTTGGAGTAATTTTTTTAATGTGAGCGAAGATAAACCATCCTGGAAGAACTCGTATTGGTTTGTAGGGATAATTTTCAGTCTTAGAAGCGAAGAGAAAGTAAGTGATCATGTCGCATGGGAATGCCAAGACCATTACGTGTCGTATTTGAGGGTTGTTACAACTAGGGATAGTGTTCACTTTTAGAAATGAAGAGTAAGTAACGTGATCAAGTCGAATGAGAATGTCGGGATCGTCGAATTCGGATTCTGAATCCTGGACATGGATCGTTACAATTAGGGATAGACTTCACTATTAGAAGCAAAGAGTAAGTAACGTGATAATGTCGCAAGAGAATGTCAGTACCATCAGGTGCCGAATTTGGATTCTGAATCTTGGGTATGGATCGTTACAACTAGACGGAGTTAAAAGGGTATTTTTGGAATTATTTATTTAATAATGCATGAAATATGAAAAGAGTCAAAGATTGGATTGTGAGGTGTGGCATAATATTCGATGGGCTGACTAAGTCTAGTTTGAACGGGCAGGCCAGAACCCAAGTTTTCTTTTCGCACCAGCACGTGCGCCTGTTCGGTCGTCACGTGCTACCACGAGAAATTTCATTTACTATATCACTGGTCAAAGTCTACTCATTCCCATTTGACTGACAGTTAAGTGTTACAAAAATTCAAACATTTCTATTTGTTTATTATAAAATATTCGCCGACAATGTCCTGATGGGCTGAGCTTAGTCAACACAAAGCCCAATCTCATTTACATGCTTCAAATTTATTGTTTTTTTTTTTTTTTTTTTCCGAGGTCGGGTTTCGAACTTCTAACATTTTGCTCGAGACTATAACGTTTTAGCTGAAGACTCATACAAACGTTTCTATATGGGGGTCTCCTCATGGTATCTAAGAGCCACCGTGATCGTATCCTATCTGTCCCAATTACCTTGCAAGCATGTAAACAACACATATTCCTAATCGTTTTTGTTGTATCAATAGTTAGTACGTTCATCGTAGTTAGAAGCTTCCGTCCCATATCAAAGTCATAATCGAAATTGTCACTATCATCAACAGTGAACTTAGTGATTTATAGAGAGTATCTCACCCTTCTTAGAACTTTTTGGAGGTGGCACAATGCAACTGTTGAGGATTGTTGGGAATAGTTTAGAGAATGATCATGGGTTTACAAGCAAGGAATATATCTCCATTAATATGAGACCTTTTGGGGAAGCTCAAGTCACGAGAGCTTATACTCAAAGTGAACAATATCATACTATTGTGAAGAGTCGTGATTCCTAACGGCAACTATTGACATACATGTCGTACAAAATACGTACAAAATATAAGAAAAAGATAAGATACTCAAATGAAATAGAAAAGAGAGAGAGCAAGTGGCATTTGCACGTGAGAAAGTTAATACAAAAAATGGAACCGAAACTTCCTTTCACTTTTGCATTAAAAAAAAGGGGAATCAAAGACTTTCTAATAATTCAGAGCCTTCTAGAAATACCACTTCAACAGCAATGGTTTTCTTTTATTTATTCATTTTTCTCGGTTATGTCATTACCAATCGTGGGTAACTCTTGGACGGGCTAATTTAGCCTTTCAATTCTTCTCGTTATACCATTATCAATCGTGGGTAATCCCTGAATTGACTAATTTAGTCTTTGAGCTCTTCTAGTTACACCATTACCAATCGTCAGTAACTTTTGGGCTGACTTATTTAGCCTTTGATCAAACGTTATGTTAGGATCCACGACCCTTCACACTAATGAAGATAGTGAACGTGAGACTCTTCTTCCAACAATCCTCCACATATTAAACTCAACAGGAAATATGGACCCAATTCAAACACGATTTTGATTTTCGTCTCCTTGAAGCAGAGGAAGTACATGAACAATAATGAACAAAACGACAATCAAACATAGTTCAAGAATTGGACACGGTCCAAACGTTTGAATTTTGTTCCAAACCCTAGTCAAACGTTTGATGTCTCTCACCATTTTCCTTATTTCCATTGAATTTCATCCCCTTTTGATATTCTTAAATTAAAGAAACAAAAAAAGAAAAGAAGACAGAACCGAATCTAGCTCCTTAAAAAAGAACAAGAAAACAAAAACAAAAACAAAACCCCTTCAATTAATCGAATGAAGATGCCATGTTTCTGGTCCCTCTAGCCCTATAATTTATGACAAAGAATCTAAACTTCCATTCAAAACAGAATCTAAGTGAAAAAGATAGAGAGAAGAAGCAGCAAATCGTTTGGCTTTCAAAGCATTCCCAAATTAAATAACCCAACTCAAAATTAAACCTCAAATTTATGTCTTTTTTTTCTTGACCAATCCCAGATACATTGGAGACAGCCCATGATCTCTTTACACTTGAAGAACCTTCTAACACCCACGTGTTAATTTCTATTATTCTTTTGTTTTTGTTTAGATTTCCTTTTGGCTGCTTTTTGTTGTAACGTCTCGTGTATAAAAAGGGTTACTTCCCAATTGGACCATGCAAAATGGACGAGGAACCGAGATCCGGTACTGATCAGGGTGGCGAGGTACGTTACCGTGGCGTTCGGCGTCGACCATGGGGGAAATTTGCGGCGGAGATTCGTGACTCTTCGAGGCATGGAGCTAGGGTTTGGCTTGGAACTTTCAACACGGCGGAGGAGGCCGCTCGAGCCTATGATCGAGCTGCCTATGTCATGCGTGGCCATTTGGCTGTCCTGAATTTCCCTGATGAGTATCCTTCTCTTGGTGGAAGCTCTTCTGGTTCTTCTTTGTCTGCTCCGGCGTCGAGGCGCCAAGGCTCGGGAGGACGCCATGTGATTGAATTGGAATGTCTGGACGATAAGGTGCTCGAGGAGCTTCTTGAGTATGAGGAGAAAAGGAAGAAGTGAATTTCACATATGGAATGAAATATGGTAACCTAATTGATTGGGGCATTTGTGAATCAATAATTGTGTTGTAATTTCCCCAATTCTTGGTCTATGTTATATGGATGTTTTAACCTTGATTAACTATTTTTGTTCTTCTTTTGTGCATTTTGTAATAAAATTCATCTCATAATTTCAATATGGGTGGATTTTTAAGGATCGAAATTATGTTATGCAATTAATTAGTATTCTCGAGGTGCAAGATGTACTCGATTTTTAATATTTTGTTTGTATCTGTTGAGGTCAGAGATTCAAATCTCTCCTATGATACTCGTTGAGAGTATATATCTTAACTAGTTGAATTATACTCAAGTTGATTCTTAAAGTTGAATTGAGCTTCTGTTAAAAGTGTATATTATTACTTGGAAATTGAAATTGAAATTCATAGTCTCCTAGAAGAGATTGAGATGTATTGACTAATATTGTTCGGAGTGAGATCTTACATCGATTCAAGAGTGAAATGAAGCATTCCTTATAAGGGTGTGGAAACCTCTCCCTAGTAGACGCGTTTTAAAACCGTGAGGTTGATGGTGATACATAACAGGCCAAAGAGGACTACTAGTTGTGGGCTTGGGCTATTAGATTCAGGTTGACCCTCAATTATAAGTAGTCGATCTTTCGAATAATCACACTTATACGTTTAAATAGTGTACAGAAATTTTGTCATATTTTAAGCGATTGAGAATGTTATGTAAAAAAAAAACTCATAATCGAAATAGGGAAATTGCAGCTTCTACCAATTGAAGTTTCACGAGGTTGGAACGACCCTTTTAGAAATTCTAATATCTTGGTCTAGATTATTAATGATGATAACTTAATCCATTGAGTTACATTGAAGCCGACAATTTTTTTTATCATATTTTAGATTCTCGATAAATCCCTTTTCTTAATATCCCTAATCTCTTTTCATCTGAAGCTGCTGTAATTTGGGCTCGATCATGCTATATTCACTAAGAACGCTACCGTTTTACCGCTCAATTTTTGCATTTAAAAAATCTTATATATATGTGTGTAAAAATTAAAAAATCTTCAAATTTTCTCGTCCTTAGCACATGTCAATATTAATTATTTTCCCCTTTTTCAAAATCTAAATAAATTTGTTTTGATTTTTTAGGGTTTGGGTCATTGTGGACAATCTTGTCGGCCCATTATGGGCAATTGTGTCAAAATCAATGGCAATATATATATATATATATATATATATATATATATATATATATATATATATATATATATATATTTACGCCAATTTAAATTTCATAATTGAAATATTATATTATAAGATTAATTCTATTAAAAAATAGATCTATTCGAATAATATAATATAATAAAGACATTATATCGTGACCAAAAGATATGAAATACGAATTTTAATTCAAGTAATAATGTTTTTTTTCCTAAAATTTATTACATAAACACTCCATGAGATACAGAGAGAAACGAAACATTTTTTTTTATAAGTGTGTGGAAACATCTTACTAGGTTTTAAATTGTGAGGCTGACAATGATAACAGGTCAAAACAGACAATATTTAGTAATAGTGGATTTAGATTTTTATACACTTTACCCGTAGCATTAATTTACTTCCAATTATAATTAATTTATATTTGATATAAAAATTGAATGAAAAATTTAGCTAAAAAAGAAAAAAAAATTAAACTAAAATTATAATAGAAAATATTAAAAAAAAATATTTAAAATAGAGTTTAAACATTTGAAAAGAAAAAGAATAGTAATTAAAGTCCACAGTATAAATTAATTGAACCTGAAACATAGAAAAGGGAATAAATAAATGGTTTATTTATTTATTTAATTTGGTCGCACTATGTGATGCACTTGACCCACTTGTCCCTTTTAAAAAACATGCTACATTACTAAAATAGCATTTATCACATTCTTTGTATTATTATTTATTTATTTCATTTTTCTCCACTCCACTAATTCAACACGTGGAATTAATAATCCAATCATTGCCCTAGAAAACACTGCATCTAAATTAATAACCTAATTATTTTCGGTAGTGTTCGATGTTGAGCGATCGCTCACTCTCTAGCTCGAAATAGTGGTTTAGAAGCTTCCTTCCGCTCACAAGCAAGACCACATCACCACTTTTCTTAGTAATGGACTTCTGTAAATTCTTGAACCTCCGATCAACAAAATCTCCATGCATGCGTTCTTTCTTTCCATGTCTTGTTGTTTTTATTTTTCATTTTTAGTTCGTTTTTGTTTGGACTCCACATTAGCGGCTGATATGAACAAAAACATCTCGATCATGTTATATGAAATTTAACGAAAATGTGAAAAAAACACCATCATTTCATTTATTCTTGGATGGTTACTAATTTTAGGTGGATGATAATCTAGAGTTACGATGTTTCATTAATTTTTGTTATTGATACACGTCTCTTGTAAGCCCACCACTAGCATATATTACTCTCATTGGGTTTTTCCTTTCCGGCTTCCTCTCCAGGTTTTTAAAACGCGTCTGTTAGGGAGAGATTTTTACACCCTTGTAAAGAATGTTTCGTTCCCTTTTCCAACCGATGTGAGATCTCATATTAGGTTATAGATTCTGACAATAATATCTCCTAACAGTGAACTTAGGTTACATCTCTCATACCTGAATTATTATACCAGCAGCGAGGTATGAAGAATTAGTTCGATTTTTTTAATATATATTTATAAAAAAATGCATCCAAGTCATTGTATATATATATATATATATATATATATATATATATATATATATATATATATATATATATATATATATATATATATATATATATATA
>NC_036649.1:921054-927975 GCF_002806865.2 Cucurbita pepo subsp. pepo | reverse complement strand
TATATATATATATATATATATATATATATATATATATATATATATATATATATATATATATATATATATATATATATATATATATATCAGTTAATTTAATTCTATAAAGTTGAATAATGAGATTCATGTACCTTATTATTTGAAGACAAAGAAAATAAAAAACAAAATCTAGCTAAGATTTAGGAGTCATATCATAGTATATATTCCACATCACTTTCCTTTTACTAATTCTTTTTTATGGGTTAATAACTTTGATTAATTTATATTTGGTTCATTTAATTAGGTTATTTGTGTGATGGAGGGATGTGGGTCCATGAGGGGCATTTTAAAACCACTCGGGGCTTCGGAATTGGCACCTACAAAAAGTATTTACGAGTAAATTTCAATTTAAATACCTTGTAAATAAGAGGTATACGAATGAATCGAGACCACAGTCGAATGACACTGATCTTGATAGGATGACTAACAAAATCTTCAAACAATTGAAAGTCACCTTCTTTTTCAGTAGCTCAATTATAGAAACTTCATAGTTGAACGTGTTTTACTTGGAGCAATTATACGTTGAATAATCTCTTGAAAATTTTCCTGTGATATATGTGAGTAAAGACAAAACATGGTAGAATAACTCGTACTGGTATGTAAGGATAGTCTTCACTCTTAAGAAGTGAAGAGTAAGTACTGTGATTATGTCGTAGGAGATGCAAAAAAATGTCAGAGTCATCAGGTGTCAAAATTCAATTTTGACTTTTTAATTGGCCAGAACCGTAATTACACTCATTTGGAACATCATAAAAAATTAATTTTTATATACCATTTTTTTTAATAATTTGAAAATTATAATAAAAATTAAAACTTTAATTTGATTAAGTGGAATTAGACTAACCCAATCGTAATTCTTTTATAAGAAATTAAATTATATTATCCATTTTGGGTGCCAACCTTATGTCAAAAATTTTGGGTCAATCTCATTTTGAAAGAAGTCATTTTTTCAACCCTACCAATAGTCAAAACGAAGTCACAAATCAACTATTGCTAGTAAAATCATTCCATCACCGACGATCCAACGCTCTAAGTGATAGAACAATGAAATTGAATACGAACGAGTGAAGAACACGACTATCAAATTACAGACATTCAACTAAAGAAACGCTAATAAAACCCTAAACACAGTTCCACATTCAGTATTGTTATATAGGGGATTGTGAGATCCTACATTGGATGGAGAAGAGAACGAAACATTTCTTATAAGGGTGTGGAAACCTCACTTTAGTAGACGCATTTTAAAACTGTGAGATTGACAGCGATATGTAGCAAGCCAAAGTGAACAATATCTACTAGCGGTAGGACTGTTACAAATGGTATCCAAGTCAGATATCGGGCGGTGTGCCAACGAGAACGATGGGCCTCCAAGAAGGGTGGATTGTGAGATCCCACATTGGTTAGAGAAAGAAACGAAGTATTCTTTACAAGGGTATGAAAACTTTTCTCTAGTGGACACGTTTTATGACTGTGAGACTAACGGTAATACGTGACGATACTAGAAAAATCATTAGGGTTTGTAGGATGTTAATTTGAGATTGTGAATCTAAATCTCGATCTCATAAGTCGTTTAACAAGTGTGAACTTAAAAGCACAGAAAGAGGTTTATCGAAACGTGAAGATTTTAAGACACACACGGATCAGTTATTTAATAGTATCCGAAGCGTTTAAGTTAGGTAGGTTGAAGACGTTGGAAAAAGCAAGAGAAAAGCATAGTGCAAATAAACTGAATCTGCCCATCTACTTTGTATCAATATACATCATCACTTGCCTAACAATAAAAAGTCAGACAAAAAAAAAAACCAATAATTTCATCCTTAATTTTCCCAATTTGATGAACTTGCTTGTCTCTACACTATATTTTTAAAAAAATATATACAATTTGGTATTTAATTTTAAAGAACAAAAATTTAAAATTTTGGAAACTTATGAACATTAAATTATTATCCAATAAATTCAAAAGTAAAAAATAAAAAGTTGACTGGTCAAGATGAGAATTTTCATTACATGTATTTATTAGGTTGGTGGCTATATTTATTTTATTCACTAAAACAATATTTGAATAAATAAATAAATATTATGTCACATGTGATTCAAGAAATTATATATATATTTTTTATAATATATAGTTTTTTTCCTTTTAATTTTTGGCTTTTCCACCCACCACAAAAACAAAACACCATATTTGATTATTCAAATCAAGAAATTACCCCCACAATTTCCTTTTTCATTAATTAAGTAATTAATAGAAGAGTAAAAAGGAAAGTCGAATTTTACTCTTGTAATTATTATTTTTTTATTTTTTATAGATATGATATCGGCTAGCGGTGGCTTTGAGCCCTTACAAATAGTATCAAAGCCAGACATCAAGCCTTCAAAGAGAATAGATTGTGAGATCTTACATTAATTGAAAAGGAGAACAAAGTTATACGTAACGAGCTCAATATCAGACATCTTAATATGAACGCATTCGAGGATCCAAATGAGATATATATTTTAATTACCTTAGTATTGGGTGTCATTTTCTCACACATAAAGATATGACGTGGCACCAAAGAGGAGAGAGAAACATATAGTTTTGTGATTTTGTCTCCTCCCAAGGGAAAATGAAGCAAGAAATGCTGACATGTTAAAAGAAGTTTCCTCAAAACAATTCCAATCCCATTTTCAAGACTACTTTGAAACCCTAAAAATTTCAACTCATTGCCACGTTGGCAATCCACGTAGTCTACTTTTATTTTCTTATTTAAACATAGATATACAATATTTAATCATTGAAATAACCCTCAAAAAAAAAAATTAAGAATAGACTAATCTCTAACAATTTTGATGACTAATTATAAATACTCTAATTATGATTAGATGGCTACCAACCTTTAAATTATTGATAATTTTAAATATCATTGGGTAAATATTTTATTTTTTTACGACAAATACTTACAAAAAAAAAATATATATATATATATACCAACGATCCTCAGCTTATTTCTTTTGGAGGTCGGGATTTTTTTTAAAAAAAAATTCTTGACGTAGAACTACTCGTTAAAATAGGAAAACAGATTCTCGTATCGAATTCAAAGTAGTGGAGAAAGTATTAAAACACTCTTGTTAGTAAATCTAAGATTTGTAAAAGAGACTAGAACGAGAAGCATCTTATATCCATCTGAGAGATGTTCTTCCACTGTTTATAGATTTGAATGGTCGTTTTCGACCTCTCGCTTTCTTCTTAGAGGGCATGCGAGTTAAAAGATAAAAAGACAGAAAGTTCTTGAGGGGGGCTGTATTTGGATAATCAAAGTCTACCCATTTGAGGAATTTTCAAATGTGATTAGAAAGAAGAATGATTTTGAAGAGAAATTAGGGTTCTAGAAGAGGGTTTGTTTTGTTTTTTGGTATGAACACTTTGAAGGGTTAATGTTTTTATTTGGGTTATGCTTTTAGGTATCAATAATGGATATCTAGGCAGCAATTCTTGATTATTTGTGTACTCATTTTACATGAAACCACCAATTTTTTGCTACACATAAAGTAGGATAAGAGACGTGAGGAATATTGCAATTGGTAAATCATCTCTCTCTCTACAATTATTTCAAATTTTCCTTATTACAATGAAAGCAAGAAAGTATGCTAATATATGCGGTTCTCCTAATCGTATAATCTCGTTGATTCAGTATACACTCAATTAATTAGTTAAGAAAGGTTCGGTTTCGCCTTTGAGGTTTCCACACTCTTATAAGAAATGTTTTGTTTCCCTCTCCAACCGACGTGGGATTTCACAATTTATCCCCCTTAGAGGCCCAGCGTCTAGCACATTGCTTAGTGTCTGGCTCTGATACCATTTATAACAGCCCAAGCCCATCACTATCGCTAACAGATATTGTCCGCTTTGACCCGTTACGTATCATTGTCAACCTCATGGATTGTAAGAGAGAGGTGAACAAATCATTCTTTATTAAGGTGTGAAAACCTCTCCTTAATAGATGTGTTTCAAAACTATGAGGCTGATGAGATGCGTAATGGGTCAAAGTAGACAATATCTGTTAGTGGTGGGTTTGGGCTGTTACAAATGGTATCAAAGGCAGACATCGAGCAGTGTGCCAGTGAGGACATTAGGCCCAATGGGGGTGGATTGTCAGATCTCACATCAGTTGGAGAGGAGAACAAAGAATTTCTTGTAAGGGTATGAGAATCTCTCCCTAATAAATGCGTTTTAAAACCGTGAGGCTGATAACAATACATCATAAACCAAAGTAGACAATATCTATTAGCAATGGACTTGAGGGGTTACATGTCCCTAATCATGAGACTAGCCTAAGTGAACCCCAACACATAGGTTGGTCGAGGCTGACTAGACCCAGTGGGGCCTAGAGCACACTCTAAACTTGATCTTATCGTCTAGGTCAACCAGATCGAACCACACCAAATTAGTTATGATTTAGTTTAAGCTCGATGTATACTCATAATACCCTTTTTTTCAATAAACCCGTGCAGATCCATCTATGTGATATATGGGGATCGAACTCTTATCTCGAGAACTCGATTTATAACGTGATAGAGAGGGGGGAGGGGGTTCTAGAAAGTTTGGAATGTGTGTTTCAGTTGAGGATCACATGCTCCCTCTCAACCGTCACTTAAAAAGAATTTCCCCATCCAAACAACTATTGGTCTACATGAACTGAACACAAAACGCCACGTCATCGCCAACCAATTACACGTGTACAACGAATCTAAGAAGGAAAACAAAAAGTCATCAGATGACGTCATCATTTTCCTTTCTTCCACTTTGACTTGGCCACTACCCCTTAATTTCTTTTCAAACCTCCCTATTGACCACGTTTTCCAATTACCCTTCTATGCTTTGTTTCTTGGTGTATCTCCCAAGAAATCCCATTTTTTCATTAATATTAAAAGTAAATGATATTTGACATAAATTTTGAAAATAGCGTTCGAAATTAAAATCGAAATGCGTTCAATGACTTGAAGGAATGTCGAGATAACAGGTTGATGGGTCTTTCGTAGAGCCATTTGACATCTCGAGGATGACCCATCACATCTTAAATTTGAAGAAAGTTTAAAGGTTTAGTTGTTTCCAATCCTATAGATCAAAATAGTAGTGTCAGATCCCACATTCATCTGAGAGTAATAAAGCATTCTGAGTGTGAAAATCTCTCTCTAGTATATCTATGCAGTGGTGCCAAGTCGGACAAAACCAGACACCAAGCAATGTCCCAACGAGGACGTTAGCTCCCAAAGAGAGTGGATCTTAAGGGGGTGGATGCCCCATGTCCCAATGAGAACACTGCATCCCCAAAGAGGATGAATCAGGGGTGGATACTCGATGTCCCAACAAGGACACTGGGCCTTCAAGGAAGGTGGATGCAGTGTGTCCCAATGAGATTGTTGGACCTAAAGAGGTTGACCAAAAGAGGTGGATGGTGAGATCTCTCCCGTAATTATATATTTTAGAGATTTTTTTTTTTTTTCTTTTTGTTTCCAATTAGTAAGGCATTTGGTATTTATTTAAAGCAATGGAGCCATCTCCCTGTCCGAAAGAAACAGAGGAGTAGCCGCCTCCTTTCATGAATCACAATTCCCCTTCATCATTTCTTCCAAAATTTCAATGAATTCTTCGTTCTTTCACTCCCAAAACGCCGATTTCTCGCCGGAATCTTCCTTCGGCTCCTTCGAATCGCTGCAATGGGAAGGCTTCCAAATCAACGACGACTCTCTGCCCTTCAACGAGAATGATTCCGGCGAAATGCTCCTTCACAGCTTAATCTCCGAGGCTGCCGGGTACCCACCGGAGATTTCCCTCCGGCAGGCTCCGATCAAAGACGAGGAGGTCGATTCCCTCGGAGAAGAAGAACCCCACAAGCGAAAATCCTACAGAGGAGTCCGCCGGCGGCCATGGGGAAAATTCGCGGCGGAAATACGGGACTCGACCCGAAATGGGGCTCGGGTTTGGCTCGGAACATTCGACAGCGCCGAGGCGGCTGCTTTAGCCTATGATCAAGCTGCTTTTTCAATGAGGGGTTCCGCCGCCGTTCTTAATTTTCCGGTGGAAAGAGTTCAGGAATCGCTGAAGGAGATGGAGATGATAAACTCCAGTGAAAACGGCGGCGACGGTGGATCTCCGGTGGTGGCGCTGAAGAGAAAACACTCGATGAGGAAGAAATTCACAAGGAGAAAGAGCAAAGAAAGAGATGGGAGTGGAAAGATTGTGAATAATGTGGTTGTTTTGGAAGATCTTGGGCCTGATTATTTGGAAGAACTTCTAGAGTCGTCGGAGAATCTCCGGCCATAGTCAATTTTTACCAGAAGAACATCATAAATTTTGGTTGATTCATTAAAAACAAACACCTCCCTCATCAACATTTTCAATATTACGCTCATTTATTAATACAGTTTTCAAGATTTTGTATAGTTTNTTTTTTTTTTTTTTTTTTGTTATTAATGTGTATATATATATATATATTATTTAAATAAAACAAAAATATTGTCGAGTACCAATTATATGGATAACGGATCATTTTAATTTATTTTATTTGTAAAGATGTCGTTAAAATCATTTACGTAGTTAATTTAGACACGACAGCTACTATATCAAGTCACGGATGTTATAAATGATTTGATGTATGTATTTCAATTTTTACACATCATCTGTCACGTTAATTTTCGTTAAAATTAAAATAAAATAAAATAAAAACTGTTTGGAGTTATATTTTTAGGAATTTTTTTTTTCTAGCTTTCATTACTATTTCCACTTAATTTATTGGTCTTGGGCCTCAGCTCAGCCCAGTTGAATGAATTGGGCTAATCAGCCCAGAGTCATGCTGGCCCAAGGCCTTTTCAATATATATATATATATATATATATATATAT